>NC_092151.1:15814830-16114830 GCF_045791955.1 Oncorhynchus clarkii lewisi
ATCAGCCAGTCAAATATCTTCCTCACATCTCTTTAATCAGCCAGTCAAATATCTTCCTCACATCTCTTTAATCAGCCAGTCAAATATCTTCCTCACATCTCTTTAATCAGCCAGTCAAATATCTTACTCACATCTCTTTAATCAGCCAGTCAAATATCTTCCTCACGTCTCTTTAATAAGCCAGTCAAATATCTTCCTCACATCTCTTTAATCAGCCAGTCAAATATCTTCCTCACGTCTCTTTAATCAGCCAGTCAAATATCTTCCTCACATCTCTTTAATCAGCCAGTCAAATATCTTCCTCACATCTCTTTAATCAGCCAGTCAAATATCTTCCTCACATCTCTTTAATCAGCCAGTCAAATATCTTCCTCACATCTCTTTAATCAGCCAGTCAAATATCTTCCTCACATCTCTTTAATCAGCCAGTCAAATATCTTCCTCACATCTCTTTAATCAGCCAGTCAAATATCTTCCTCACATCTCTTTAATCAGCCAGTCAAATGCCAATATACAGTGCCTTGCGAAAGTATTCGGCCCCCTTGAACTTTGCGACCTTTTGCCACATTTCAGGCTTCAAACATAAAGATATAAAACTGTATTTTTTTGTGAAGAATCAACAACAAGTGGGACACAATCAAGAAGTGGAACGACAATTATTGGATATTTCAAACTTTTTTAACCAAAAAATTGGGCGTGCAAAATTATTCAGCCCCTTTACTTTCAGTGCAGCAAACTCTCTCCATAAGTTCAGTGAGGATCTCTGAATGATCCAATGTTGATCTAAATGACTAATGATGATAAATACAATCCACCTGTGTGTAATCAAGTCTCCGTATAAATGCACCTGCACTGTGATAGTCTCAGAGGTCTGTTAAAAGCGCAGAGAGCATCATGAAGAACAAGGAACACACCAGGCAGGTCCGAGATACTGTTGTGAAGAAGTTTAAAGCCGGATTTGGATACAAAAAGATTTCCCAAGCTTTAAACATCCCAAGGAGCACTGTGCAAGCGATAATATTGAAATGGAAGGAGTATCAGACCACTGCAAATCTACCAAGACCTGGCCGTCCCTCTAAACTTTCAGCTCATACAAGGAGAAGACTGATCAGAGATGCAGCCAAGAGGCCCATGATCACTCTGGATGAACTGCAGAGATCTACAGCTGAGGTGGGAGACTCTGTCCATAGGACAACAATCAGTCGTATATTGCACAAATCTGGCCTTTATGGAAGAGTGGCAAGAAGAAAGCCATTTCTTAAAGATATCCATAAAAAGTGTAGTTTAAAGTTTGCCACAAGCCACCTGGGAGACACACCAAACATGTGGAAGAAGGTGCTCTGGTCAGATGAAACCAAAATTGAACTTTTTTGGCAACAATGCAAAACGTTATGTTTGGCGTAAAAGCAACACAGCTGAACACACCATCCCCACTATCAAACATGGTGGTGGCAGCATCATGGTTTGGGCCTGCTTTTCTTCAGCAGGGACAGGGAAGATGGTTAAAATTGATGGGAAGATGGATGGAGCCAAATACAGGACCATTCTGGAAGAAAACCTGATGGAGTCTGCAAAAGACCTGAGACTGGGATGGAGATTTGTCTTCCAACAAGACAATGATCCAAAACATAAAGCAAAATCTACAATGGAATGGTTCAAAAATAAACATATCCAGGTGTTAGAATGGCCAAGTCAAAGTCCAGACCTGAATCCAATCGAGAATCTGTGGAAAGAACTGAAAACTGCTGTTCACAAATGCTCTCCATCCAACCTCACTGAGCTCGAGCTGTTTTGCAAGGAGGAATGGGAAAAAATTCAGTCTCTCGATGTGCAAAACTGATAGAGACATACCCCAAGCGACTTACAGCTGTAATCGCAGCAAAAGGTGGCGCTACAAAGTATTAACTTAAGGGGGCTGAATAATTGTGCACGCCCAATTTTTCAGTTTTTGATTTGTTAAAAAAGTTTGAAATATCCAATAAATGTCGTTCCACTTCATGATTGTGTCCCACTTGTTGTTGATTCTTCACAAAAAAATACAGTTTTATATCTTTATGTTTGAAGCCTGAAATGTGGCAAAAGGTCGCAAAGTTCAAGGGGGCCGAATACTTTCGCAAGGCACTGTAGATGCTCTCTTACAAATTTACTGTAGACTTTAAAACATCTTGTCTGACATACAAAAATAGTAGAAAAATACATGTGTGTGCGTGACATTTTATAATGTGTGTGTGTGTGTGTGTGTTAACGTGTGTGTGTGGGCTCCTGAATCTTGACAGCTGCTCTGCTGAGGTAGATGGTGCTGTGAGTAAATAAACAGATGAAGTCGTCACGTTCTCCTCTACTATTACATCTGTCTCTATTAGACTGTAATCTAACGCACAGACACCAGGGAAGCAGAGACAGGTGTGTGTGTGTGTGTGTGTGTGCGTGTGTGTGTGTGTGTGTGTGTGTGTGTGTGTGTGTGTGTGTGTGTGTGTGTGTGTGTGTGTATGTGTGTGTGTGTGTGTGTGTGTGGTGTGTGTGTGTATGTGTGTGTGTGTGTGTTTTTGTGTGCGGATGTATGAGAGACGGTGGAGAGAGAAAGAAAGAAACAGGTGTGTGTGTGCATTTGTGAGTGTGTATGTGAGTGTGTATGTGTGTGTACGTGTGTATGTGCGTGTGTGTGTGTGTGTGTGTGTGTGTGTGTGTGTGTGTGTGTGTGTGTGTGTGTGTGTGTGTGTGTGTGTGTGTGTGTGTGTCAGTCAGAAGGGAAGAGCAGCTGCACAATGCCCTAATCAATTTGTCACTATACAATTCCACAGTAACTGAGTGACGCTGAGACTCACTTTTTCACTTTAAAATACATGGCAAACAAAAGCCATTGATTGCAAAGTTTAACAAACCATACAACTATATGCAGAAGTCTACTTTTAAGAATTGTACTAAAACTACATTTACTTGAGGAACAGTGCAGATGTAAAGTTTGGTAACAGAATTACAGTAAAATATCCCTGTCTTTTGAGTGATGTGTTTTAATCACTTAATAATTCATCAACAAAACTGTTATTAGTAAAAACATTACAACTAATTGGTAGTTATAACTTCACTTGTCAATTCTGTGAACTCTGAATTCTGAAATGAGAAAATATCTTAAAAATACAGTATGTGGGTTTTTTGGTAAGAGAATGAAAAGACACTACACAATATTTATTAAAGTTATAGAAAGTTACAGATTTTGTGCAACACTAAATATAAATGTTGACATTAGTTGGCAGGGGCCTTTTGTTCAACATTACTGTGTTTTGATGTACACTACCTACCAAACGTATGTGGACACCTGCTCGTCAAACATCTCATTCCAAAATCATGGGCATTAATATGGAGTTGGTCCCCCCTTTGCTGCTATAACAGCCTCCACTCTTCTGGGAAGGCTTTCCACTAGATGTTGGAACATTGCTGCGGGGACTTGCAGTCACAAGAGGATTAGCAAGATCGGGCACTGATGTTGGGCGATTAGACCTGACTCGCGGTCAGCGTTCCAATTCATCCCAAAGGTGTTCGATGGGGTTGAGGTTATGACTCTGTGCAGGCCAGTCAAGTTCTTCCACACCAATCTTGACAAACCATTTCTGTATGGACCTCGCTTTTTGCACGGGGGCATTGTCATGCTGAAACAGGAAAGCGCCTTCCCCAAACTGTTGCCACAAAGTTGGAAGCACAGAATCGTCTAGAATGTCATTGTATGGATTGTACATATTGTATTGGATGTAGCGTTAAGATTCCCTTCACTGGAACTAAGGGCCTAGCCCGAACCATGAAAAACAGCCACAGACCATATTTCCTCCTCCACAAAACTTTATGGTTGGCACTATGCATGGGAAGGTAGCGTTCTCCTGGCATCCACCAAACCCAGATTCGTCCGTCGGACTGCCAGAGTGTGAAACATGATTCATCACTCCAGAGAACGCTTTTCCACTGTTCCAGAGTCCAATGGCAGCGAGCTTTACACCACACCAGCCGACGCTTGGCATTGAGCATGGTGATCGTAGGCTTGTGTACGGCTGCTCGACCATGGAAACCCATTTCATGAAGCTCCTGATGAACAGTTCTTGTGCTGACGTTGCTTCCAATTTGGAACTTGGTAGTGAGTGTTGCAACCGAGGACGGACGATTTTATGCTCTATGTGCTTTAACACTCTGTGGTCCCGTTCTGTGAGCTTGTGTGGACTACCATTTCGCTGACACAGGTTTTGAGACATTGTTTCTCCTAGACATTCTTCCTAGACGTTTTCACTTACAGTTGGCCCGGGGCAGCTCTAGCAGGGCAGAAATTTGAGAAATTGACTTGTTGGAAAGGTGGCATCCTATGACGGTGCCATGCTGAAAGTCACCGAGCTCTTCAGTAAGCCCATTCTACTGCCAATGTTTGTCTATGGAGATTGCATGGCTGTGTGCTCGATTTTATACACCTCTCAGCAACAGGTGTGGCTGAACTAGCACAATCCATTCATTTGAAGGGGTGTTCACATACTTTTTAAGACATTTTTCTAGTTGACCCCTTTTCCATCTGTGTGACAAGAAATCAAAGCATTTGATCATTCCTAATTTTTATGATGGAAAATGGTTGAAAAACGTATCTGTGCCTTCCCCGAAATATAGACTATTAGCTTTCATTTGACAACTTGAAATGCTCCTAGAAACTTCACATGTTGGTGTGGGTCCTTTTCCATGGAATTACCCACTCTATAATCTGACTCATGAAAGTAATTGAGTCATTCACAGAGAGAGGTGACTCCAGAGATCTCCACACTATGAAAGACATCTGTTATAACTCAGCTGGAGAGGACGCGGATCTACCTTGATATGAAGCAGACAGATTATGCTAATTCATTTGATGGGATAGCTGACAAATGGCTGACAAGTGACAAATTATGAGAGTGCAAAGGCAGTTATTTCAGATTTATCAAATCATATTGAATCAAACTTGATTTAAAGTGCATTTTAAATCGCAACACTACAGTAACACCAAAGCATGAAAGAGTTCAAAAAGGAACAGAAAGCAATAAAATAGATAAAACATAAACGTAAAACATAAAGTCTGAAATAACAGTCAAATTGACTTCAGAGTTACTTTAAGTGATCAGTCATGTTTCTTTTCATCCCCATGTTTCCACTTATTTGTAAATATCAATGTTTTCCATTTTACTGTATGATATTGTTACACACGCACACACGTCAAACGCACATACAAGTCGAACAGACATACACGCACGCACACACAAACACGTGCACACACACAAAGCCATTAAGTCTGCATTTCTAAGCACAGTGCTTTAATTATACTCTCAAACCCGATCCCCCATGGCGAGGATCTGCCACTCTGCAATTTGGCCAAATGTTAGATAAAACCCCAGCGAAAACAATTCCTTCCACACTAATAGCATATCCTCTAGGCCAGTGGCTTCCAAACTTTATACAGTCCCGTACCCCTTCAAATATTCAACCTCCAGCTCTAGCACCAGGGTCAGCGCACTCTCAAATGTTGTTTTTTGCCATCATTGTAAGCCTGCCACACGCACACTATACGATACATTTATTAAACATAAGAATGAGTGTGAGTTATTGTCACAACCCAGCTCATAGGAAGTGACAAAGAGCTCTTATAGGACCAGGGCACAAACAATAATATAATAATAATCAATTAGTTTGCTCTTTATTTAACCATCTTACATATAAAACCTTAATTGTTCATTGAAAATTGTGAATAACTCACCACAGATTAATTAGAAGGGTGTGCTTGAAAGGACTGCAAAGTTGGGTTGTATTGGAGTGAGTCTCAGTCTTAAATCATTTCCCACACACAGTCTGTGCCCGGATTTTGGTTTCATGCTAGTGAGCACTGAGAATCCACTCTTACATAGGTACGTGGTTGCAAAGGGCATCAGTGTCTTAACAGCGTGATTTGTCAAGGCAGAAAACTCTGAGCGCAGCCCTATCCAGAATGTAGCAGTGGCTTCTGATTAAATTAAATTTTCACAGAACTGTTTATTGCAATTTAGATGGGGCTCTCTTGTTCAGATATCGGTAAGTGGACTGGAGGCAGGGCATGAAAGGGATATCGAATCCAGTTGTTTGTGTCATCCGTTTCAGGAAAGTACCAGCGTAATTGCGCACCCAACTCACTCAGGTGCTTCGCTATATCACATTTGACGTTGTCCGTAAGCTTGAGTTCATTTGTACACAAAAAATCATACAATGATGAAAAGTCCTGTGTGTTGTCCTTGCTAACGCAGACAGAGAAGAGCTCCAACTTCTTAATCATAGCCTCAATTTCGTCCTGCACATTGAATATAGTTGCGGTGAGTCCCTGTAATCTTTGATTCAGATCATTCAGGCGAGAAACAACATCACCCAGATAGGCCAGTCGTGTGTGAAACTCGTCATCATGCAAGGTGTCAGACAAGTGGAAATAATGGTAAGTAAAGAAAACTTTAAGCTCGTCTCTCAATTCAAAAAAACGTGTCAATACTTTGCCCCTTGACAACCAGCGCACTTCTGTATGTTGTAAAATCGTTACATGGTCGCTGCCCATATCATTGCAAAGTGCAGAAAATACACGAGAGTTCAGGGGCCTTGCTTTAAAAAAGTTAACCATTTTCACTGTAGTGTCCAAAACATATTTCAAGCTGTCAGGCATTCCCTTGGCAGCAAGAGTCTCTCGGTGGATGCTGCAGTTTACCCAAGTGGCGTCTGGAGCAACTGCTTGCACTCGCGTTACCACTCCACGTTGTCTCCCTGTCATGGCTTTTGCGCCATCAGTACAGACACCAACACATCTTGATCACCAAAGTCCATTTGATGTCACAAAGCTGTCCAGTTCCTGCAGCATTGTCCGCGGCAGCAGGAATGATTAATCCTCCGCAATAGCATAGGGCTTGCCTGTCCTAGCCACTCGGTAGCTCACCATATAAGGTGCTTCTAGCCCCTTATTATTACTGGTATCTGTTGCTTTTATACATGACTTACTACTTGAAAGTCGTCTTAATTCTCGCTCCAAAAACTCCTGCAGCTTATTTTTCAAATTGGCATGTTTTGTTTCTAAATGTCTGCGCAAGAGTGAAGGTTTCATTGAGTTGTGAGATCGTACTTTTGCACATATAACACACTGTGGCTGAGGAAAGGCACTACTCCCAATATAAGTGAAACCCAAATCAATGAAGTTCTCATCATATTTGTGCCTCTTCAATGGTCCAACGTCCCTGTCTGTTGTTCTTGTGCTTTCCTGGGTAAGGAGTGGTAGCATCAGATTCACAACTGTCAGTGTCCATGCTAGCTGGGCTAACAACACATGTAGAATTACTGATGCTAGCATTGGATGTGCTCGTGGAAGCAGAACAACTTGTGTCGTCGTCAGGTGCAGGTGTAGTACTGCTGGTAGTTGCAGTACTACCAGTAGAGCTGGTATGTGTCTCTATTGACACAGGCCTTACTTTTTTTAACCATGTATCAATTTCCGAGCAAACGGAATGAGCAGCAGCTACGTTTGGCTACATACGGACCGTTAGTGGAATGCCAGTGAGAGAGTAACGGATAATGTGATTGGATGTTAATTATTTGACATGGGTACCTGTATTTGACATTGTGTTGTTATTTTGCTGAACACTAGATGGTTTAATTTTATTTTTGGCAGTTAAACGAGGCTACTCAGGTGAGAAAAAAACTCACCCAAATGTATAGCCCTGTTGGAAAATATAAATGTACTGTTTGAAAATGTGAAGACATTTTTTAAAATGTATTTTTAAAAATGTGAATAGCATTTTTATTTGGCATTCCCCAGTTTGGGAATACCTGCTCTACACTAATTGTGTATCATAAATTACACTCTATTCCCTATGTAGTGCACTCTATGGGCCCTGGTCAAAAGTAGTGTACTATATAGGGAAAAGGGTGCCATTTAAGGCACATCCTAACTGTCAGTGCCTAACTGTCAGTAACAATACATTATCAATCCCCAATACTGAATAGCGAGGAAGTCGTCCTCTCTGTTATATTTCTATTGTGTTCTCTGTAATCCTCTCCTCAGTCTGAACTGCAGTCCACAGCAATCCCCCGAGGGATTGGTTTAAATCAATTGAGCGTGAAAAAGTATCAGATACTGAGGAGCAGAAACAGCAGATGGCTGAGTAGGCTGATATGGTGTGTAACGCCATGTGTAGTGCTCTCTCTATGTGTTGGTGGTTTTTGATGACACACACACATACAAATACACACACAAACATGTACACACACAATGGTGCATTTGAACAGAAACATGCGCATAGGCATGTGCACACACACAATGAAAAGCTGAAATGTCTTGAGTCAATAAGTATTCAACCCAAGCCTAAATATGTTCAGGAGTAAAAATGTGCTTAACAAGTAATGTTACAAGTTGCATGGACTCACTCTGTGTGAAATAATAGTGTTTAACATGATTTTTGGTTGACTACCTCATCTCTGTACCCCACACACATACAATTATCTGTAAGGTCCTTCAGTCGAGCAGTGAATTTCAGACACAGATTCAACCAAAGACCAGGGAGGTTTTCCAATTCCTCGCAAAGAAGGGCACCTAATGGTAGATCAATTTTTAAAAAAGCAAACATTGAATATCCCTTTGGCATGGTGAAGTTAATGATTCAACTGTGGATGGTGTATTAATACACCCAGTCACTACAGAGATACAGGCGTCCTTCCTAACTCAGTTGCCGGAGACGAAGGAAATCGCTCAGCGATTTCACCATGAGACCAATGGTGACCTTCAAACAGTTACAGAGTGTAATGGCTGTGATAGAAGAACACTGTGGATGGATCAACAACATTGTAGTTACTCTATAATACTAACCTAAATGACAGAATACAAATATTCCAAAACATGCATCCTGTTCGCAATAAGGAACTAAAGTAAAACTGCAAAAAATGTGACAAAAAAATGTCCTGAATAAAAAGCGTTAAGTTTGGGGCAATTCCAACACAATATATCACTGAGTACCACTCTTCATATTTTCAAGCAGGTGGTGGATGTTTCATGTTATGGGTATGCTTGTCATCGGCAAGGACTAGGTAGTTTTTAAGGATAAAAATAAACGGAAAAGATCTAAGCACAGGCAAAATCATAGAAGAAAACCTGGTTCAGTCTGCTTTCCAACAGACTCTAAGAGACAAATTTACCAATAACATAAAACACAAGGACAAATATACACTGGAGTTGCTTAACAAACAACATTGTTTCTGAGTGGCCTATTTACGGTACAGTTCTGACTTAAATTACTTGAAAATCTATGGCAAGACTTGAAAATAGCTGTCTAGCAATGATCAACAACCAACTTGACAGAGATAAATAATATCAAGAATGACAGTAAAAAGCTTTGGAGCACCTTGAATGTAATTTTGGGCAAAAAGGCAAACTAAGCTCCATCATTCATTGAATCAGATGGCTCATTCATCACAAAACTCACTTTACGTTGGGCATACATTTTAAAGTGAGTCAAAGCGTAATTCCATTACCACAGACCCCCTCCCCACACACACACACACACACACACACACACACACACACACACACACACACACACACACACACACACACACACACACACAGACACACACACGCACACGCACACACACAGGCACATACAGGCACACACACACACAGACACACACACGCACACGCACACACACACACAGGCACACACACACACACACACACACACACACACACACACACACACACACACACACACACACACACACACACAGGCACACACACACACACACACACACACACACACACACACACACACACACACACACACACACACACACACACACACAGACCCCTCTGCTGAGAGTGGAGATGTGAGCTCTAATTGAAGGAGACAGGTATCTCTTCCTATTGTCCTGGGGACTAAACACTGAAACGCTTACTCACTATAAAATATGAATCAGCTTAATATACAACTCTCAGTATCAAATATTGCTTCACGCTGCAACTCTCAATCTATGACAGTGCTTCCTGATTCAGAGAGGTTGGGTTAAATGCAGAAGACACATTTCAGTTGAAGGCATTCAGTTGTACAACTGACTAGGTATCCCCCTTTCCCTTTCAGTAAGCTGTTAAATGTTACCTAAATGGTTTGGTATGTTTACCTGTTGACATGCAGATGTAGGATCTTCTTTCGATCACTCTGTTGTTTCTGAGAATTTTCCTGCAGATTAGCTTTGTGATTTAGATACATTACAGTTTTTTTTGATTGCTTACACACTAACATTAAAAGTAGTACACTATTATCAAAACCTTACACTCAAGAATCAAAACATCAGCCCATATTTGCACAACTATAAGCACATTGTCAACCTCACACTTGTTGCAAAACTATACACACAGTGATTTGCAAAACACTAAACACACTTAACATACATTACACACAAAAATCTATCATGAAGTCACGTCCTTGCAATACCAAAGCACTGACTGTCAAATTACCACACCGTCCAACCAATTGGTTCAACACAGTCATCAGGTGTGCAAACACTCGTTTGCTTAATTGTAGACACACCAATCAGGTGTATACACTAGCACTATAAAAGCAGCAGGTGAGTTCATCGGTCTTCAAGCACAATGGAAAGAGTCAGAGAAAGAGTAAGACGACGAGGAGGAGGAGGAGGACGACGACGAGGAGAACGAGGAGGAGGAGAACGAGGAGGACGAGGAGGAAGAGGAAGAGGAAGACAAGAAGGTGCTCATAGAGGACCGAATCTGACAAATGAGATCTGCTCAAGACTGGTTGACCACGTTTCCAACCACGGCCTGACGCTGAGGTAGCCAAATCTAAGCCGATATACAGGGGCAAGTGTGATGAGAACATTTAGACTGGAAAATAGGTATTGTAAAAATATCATCATATCAATAACGTCTGCACGGTTTCAGTAACTGCTTATACTATATTCTATGCACTATCAGCACTTCTGTTACCGTTTCCTGTGAAATTACTGTACTATTGTATACTGTTTTTTTCTACATAGGATTGAGGGTCAGGGACGACAAGGGGGAAGGCCTCCTATGTTCACAGAACAGCAAGAGAGGGAGATAGTAAACATAGTTTTGGCCAACAATGCTATAACACTCAAGCAGCTCCAAGCTAACATTGTCAATAAACATGCCATTTTCCACGATATCCATCAGGTCTCAACATCAACACGCATCCTAAACAAAAAACATATTCAAATGAAGCAAATTTATCGAGTGCCTTTCGAGCGCAATTCCGAAAGGTTGAAACGACTGCAGCATGATTATGCAGTGGTTTGTATTCACTTTAGCAGTGTGATCTTTCATATTGTCTCACAATATTTTACTGTACTGTAATATGTATACTAGATCTACACTGAACTACACAATTTTGCCTGACACTGTTTTACGAATGGATGGAGAGGAGATCCAGCATGAGTTCATTTACGTAGATGAGGCTGGGTTCAACCTGACGAGAACACGAATGAGGGGAAGAAACATCATTGGCCACAGGGCTATAGTCAATGTCCCAGGGCAATGTGCAGCCATTACCCAGAATGGGGTCCTCCACCACCATGCCCATATGGTCCCTTACAACACAGCACTCATACTTACATTCTTGGACCAATTGCACAACATAACAGCAGCAAATCAAATCGATCATATGCAATACATTGTTATCTGGGACAATGTGTCTTTCCACCGCTCTGCTCTGGTTCAGAACTGGTTTCACCAACATCCACATTTCACAGTCCTATATCTTCCACCACACTCTCCATTCCTCAACCCTACAGAATATTTTTTTCTCTGCATGGCGGTGGAAGGTATATGACCTCCGTCTCCAGGCTGAGGTACCCCTCATCCAAGCCATGGAGGAGGCCTGTGACCAGATGGAGTTAGCAGCAATGCAAGGATGGATTTGTCATTCAAGACGTTTCTTTCCAAGGTGTCTTGCTAATGACAACATTGCCTGCGATGTTGATGAAATTCTCTGGCCAGATCCAGCTAGGCGAAGAGACAATGTCTAGTTATTTTTTTATTTTATTTTTTTGAACTTACAATATGTAAAGTGACGTTTGGTTACAGTATTATGAATCTCCATGTCAACATTTTGGGCGTGTTGAGAAATAAATGAGTTTCTTCAGTCTGCAACATTGGTCTTGTGTAGTGATTGGTGAATTTACATTATATTTGTACTTTGTTGATAGTAGCCTACTCTAATCATAGGGAAGTAGAAGTGCTAAAAGTGTTTTAGGTTTATCACAGCAGAGTGTAACTCGTGTCAACAGAGTATAGTAATGTGAAACGTGTGTGTTTCATATGGTAACAAAGTGTGGTTTTTAAAAATAAGTGTATCGTTTTTACAAGAGTGTTTAATTTTGCAAAGGATCTGTAGTGTTTTGCTACTTGGGTGTGTGGTTGTGCTAATTGTGTGTAGTGTTTTGAAAACACGGGCCCTGTTTTGAAAATCGTGCTTAAGCAATCAAAAAAAACTGTAACTGAAAACCCACACTAACACACAGTTACAGTATATTAACAGTATTGCACTCTTCATGTAGCACACTTTTAGCTGGCTAATAGCCTAATCACGATCAAGTAACATTATGGTTCAAATCCAGTTGCTGCAAAGATTGTTTTGCTGTGACCATATAAGTCAAATTAAGATCCTACACCTGTACTGTATGTTATGCTAGCCTGGTATTTCCATGCCCTAAGGCTAGCATAAATGTATATTTCTGTAGCTTTGTGCTGCAGGGAATGAAGAGCAAACCTGTGTAGCACATTTACAGTACAACTGAGTGGGCGTATTATAATTGCTGCTTGCATGAATTAAAAGCATAAATCTGCATACTCTCAACACACAATGGCCTTCTGTATTCTATGTTCACCCACAATGTAATGAGATTATAAATTATCTTTTTGGTTTTTGTGTGATTTAAAATGTGGTATAAAATGTGGTTTAAAAGTTCAGAGTTTTACCCTGTCCTACTGATTGTGAAGATTTGTTGACAACACCACAACCTCCACCGACAGGCAATCAACTGTAACCCCAACACTACAACCTCCACCGACAGGCAATCAACTGTAACCCCAACACTACAACCTCCACCGACAGGCAATCAACTGTAGCCCCAACACTACAACCTCCACCGCCAGGCAGTCAACTGTAGCCCCAACACTACAACCTCCACCGCCAGGCAGTCAACTGTAGCCCCAACACCACAACCTCCACCGACAAGCAGTCAACTGTAGCCCCAACACCACAACCTCCACCGACAGGCAGTCAACTGTAGCCCCAACACTACAACCTCCACCGACAGGCAGTCAACTGTAGCCCCAACACTACAACCTCCACCGACAAGCAGTCAACTGTAGCCCCAACACTACAACCTCCACCGACACGCAGTCAACTGTAGCCCCAACACTACAACCTCCACCGACAGGCAGTCAACTGTAGCCCCAACACCACAACCTCCACCGACAAGCAGTCAACTGTAGCCCCAACACCACAACCTCCACCGACAGGCAGTCAACTGTAGCCCCAACACTACAACCTTCACCGACAAGCAGTCAAATCAAAATCAAATCAAATGTATTTATATAGCCCTTCGTACATCAGCTGATATCTCAAAGTGCTGTACAGAAACCCAGCCTAAAACCCCAAACAGCAAGCAATGCAGGTGTAGAAGCATGGTGGCTAGGAAAAACTCCCTAGAAAGGCCAAAACCTAGGAAGAAACCTAGAGAGGAACCAGGCTATGTGGGGTGGCCAGTCCTCTTCTGGCTGTGCCGGGTGGAGATTATAACAGAACATGGCCAAGATGTTCAAATGTTCATAAATGACCAGCATGGTCAAATAATAATAAGGCAGAACAGTTGAAACTGGAGCAGCAGCACGGCCAGGTGGACTGGGGACAGCAAGGAGTCATCATGTCAGGTAGTCCTGAGGCATGGTCCTAGGGCTCAGGTCCTCCGAGAGAGAGAGAAAGAAAGAGAGAAAGAGAGAATTAGAGAGAGCACACTTAAATTTACACAGGACACCGAATAGGACAGGAGAAGTACTCCAGATATAACAAACTGACCCTAGCCCCCCGACACATAAACTACTGCAGCAGAAACACTGGAGGCTGACACAGGAGGGGTCAGGAGACACTGTGGCCCCATCCGAGGACACCCCCGGACAGGGCCAAACAGGAAGGATATAACCCCACCCACTTTGCCAAAGCACAGCCCCCACACCACTAGAGGGATATCTTAAACCACCAACTTACCATCCTGAGACAAGGCTGAGTATAGCCCACAAAGATCTCCGCCATGGCACAACCCAAGGGGGGGGCGCCAACCCAACCCAGACAGGATGATCACATCAGTGACTCAACCCACTCAGGTGACGCACCCCTCCCAGGGACGGTATGAGAGAGCCCCAGTAAGCCAGTGACTCAGCCCCTGTAATAGGATTAGAGACAGAGAATCCCAGTGGAAAGAGTGGAACCGGCCAGGCAGAGACAGCAAGGGCGGTTCGTTGCTCCAGTGCCTTTCCGTTCACCTTCCCACTCCTGGGCCAGACTACACTCAATCATATGACCCACT
Organism: Oncorhynchus clarkii lewisi; assembly: GCF_045791955.1. Taxonomy (NCBI): domain Eukaryota; kingdom Metazoa; phylum Chordata; class Actinopteri; order Salmoniformes; family Salmonidae; genus Oncorhynchus; species Oncorhynchus clarkii. The sequence goes on from NC_092151.1 coordinate 15,829,447, forward strand.
GAAGAGATGAGTCTTCAGTAAAGACTTAAAGGTTGAGACCGAGTTTGCGTCTCTGACATGGGTAGGCAGACCGTTCCATAAAGATGGAGCTCTATAGGAGAAAGCCCTGCCTCCAGCTGTTTGCTTAGAAATTCTAGGGACAATTAGGAGGCCTGCGTCTTGTGACCGTAGCATACGTGTAGGTATGTACGGCAGGACCAAATCAGAGAGATAGGTAGGAGCAAGCCCATGTAATGCTTTGTAGGTTAGCAGTAAAACCTTGAAATCAGCCCTTGCTTTGACAGGAAGCCAGTGTAGGGAGGCTAGCACTGGAGTAATATGATCACATTTTTTGGTTCTAGTCAGGATTCTAGCAGCCGTATTTAGCACTAACTGAAGTTTATTTAGTGCTTTATCCGGGTAGCCGGAGAGTAGAGCATTGCAGTAGTCTAACCTAGAAGTGACAAAAGCATGGATTAATTTTTCTGCATCATTTTTGGACAGAAAGTTTCTGATTTTTGCAATGTTACGTAGATGGAAAAAAGCTGTCCTTGAAATGGTCTTGATATGTTCTTCAGTCAACTGTAGCCCCAACAATACAAACTTCACTGACAAGCAGTCAACAGTAGCCCCAATGCTACAACCTCCACCGACAAGCAATCCACTGTAGTCCCCAACACTACAACCTCCACCGACAGACAATCAACTGTAGCCCCAACACTACAACCTTCACAGACAAGCAGTCAACTGTAACCCCAACACTACAACCTTCACGACAAGCAATCAACTGTAGCCCCAACACTACAACCTTGACCGACAGGCAGTCAACTGTAGCCCCAACACTACAACCTCCACCGACAGGCAATCAACTGTAGCCCCAACACTACAACCTCCACCGACAGGCAATCAACTGTAGCCCCAACACTACAACCTCCACCGACAGGCAGTCAACTGTAGCCCCAACACTACAACCTTGACCGACAGGCAGTCAACTGTAGCCCCAACACTACAACCTCCACCGACAGGCAATCAACTGTAGCCCCAACACTACAACCTCCACCGACAAGCAATCCACTGTAGTCCCCAACACTACAACCTCCACACACAAGCAATCAACTGTAGCCCCAACACTACAACCTCCACCGACAGGCAATCAACTGTAGCCCCAACACTATAACCTCCAAACACAAGCAATCAACTGTAGCCCCAACACTACAACCTCCACCGACAGGCAATCAACTGTAGCCCCAACACTACAACCTCCACCGACAGGCAATCAACTGTAGCCCCAACACTACAACCTCCACCGACAGGCAGTCAACTGTAGCCCCAACACTACAACCTTGACCGACAGGCAGTCAACTGTAGCCCCAACACTACAACCTCCACCGACAGGCAATCAACTGTAGCCCCAACACTACAACCTCCACCGACAAGCAATCCACTGTAGTCCCCAACACTACAACCTCCACACACAAGCAATCAACTGTAGCCCCAACACTACAACCTCCACCGACAGGCAATCAACTGTAGCCCCAACACTATAACCTCCAAACACAAGCAATCAACTGTAGCCCCAACACTACAACCTCCACCGACAAGCAGTCAACTGTAGCCCCAACACTACAACCTCCACCGACAAGCAATCAACTGTAGCCGAAACACTACAACCTCCACCAACAAGCAGTCAACTGTAACCCCAACACTACAACCTCCACCGACAGGCAATCAACTGTAGCCCCAACACTACAACCTCCACCGACAAGCAGTCAACTGTAACCCCAACACTACAACCTTCACCGACAAGCAGTCAACTGTAACCCCAACACTACAACCTCCACCGACAAGCAGTCAACTGTAACCCCAACACTACAACCTCCACCGACAGGCAATCAACTGTAACCCCAACACTACAACCTCCACCGACAGGCAGTCAACTGTAGCCCCAACACTACAACCTCCACCGACAGGCAGTCAACTGTAGCCCCAACACTACAACCTCCACCAACAAGTCAAAAGTAGTGCACTACATTTGGAATAGGGTACCATGTGGGATGCAGCAAAAGTCTGTTTTCTTAACCCTTTTAGCCTTGACCAATCCCAGTGATTAATCAGAGAGAGAGAGAGAGAGAGAGAGAGAATTTCTTTCCTCCATTAGGAGGCTGTACGCATCACTGAACTCACCCATGAGCAATGTTCTCTCTAAGCTGCAAGCAGCTCCCCCGGGACTGCCTTGCAGAAGGAATTTCAGCCTGCGCAGAGAAGCACAAGATTGAATGTCACTCAACTTTCTAGAATTTCCCCCTTTAGTTAACACTATCAACGTTTTTTTCTAAAGTCTCATGGAATGTAGGCCTACATTGAACACCACACATTGGCTGCTACTGTAGGCTGAATGATACAACAGCTATTTCCATGTTAAAATGTTATGGGATGCATTTTCTCCATAGTTTTTTATTGTAGGCCACTCTGGTAGGCCTACATTATGATCAAATAGCCACAGTAGCCTACTTGGCCAGCGCTATAACTGTAACTTAAAGCAGGTACAGCCTAAGTATTCACAGTAAACGCGCATCAGAAGTTGCACAGAATTTTCACAATGTTCATGTTTCCACATAGCAGACCTGAAATTTGCTCAGTGCTGAAAAAAAATTAAGGGAACATTGCCCATGACAAGAAATTTCCCAGGATAATGCTTGGAGAGTGTTAGCGGGAACCTGCATGCTAGTACAAAGCATGTATCCACATGGTTTTCTATGAAAGGTAATAGAAAACCAGGTTTCAAATGTTTTAAGGGTTAGCAGCTCATGCAAAAATGTTATAGCTGGTCTGAACTAAAAAATGTTATAGCTGGTCTGAACTAAAAAATGTTATAGCTGGTCTGAACTGAAAAATGCTAACACAAACCGACATACAATATGTGAGAACTAGGACTAGGTATAAGGATTTCTAACAAAAGGCAGAAATCAATGTACAATATGTGAAAGACCAGGGCTAGTAGTGTATTCTAATAGAAAACCCTAAAAAAAGAGGTGAGGAGCTAGCAATAAGCTACAATCTACCTGTCCTCAGCTATATATCTCTTTTTGCCCTCAGAGAGTGGAGTGTATGAAGAACCTGTACTCAGCACTTTGTACAGATTGCTGATAACAAACTAAGTGGAAAACAGATAACTTAGGCAACGGGGCACAACGAGATAAACATCTAGGATCCTAATCAGATAATTGCCTCCTCACTGTTAGTTTGTCACAGTGTGCTGTTGTTCCATTATCGGTAGCATTAGCCTATTTGCATTCAGTGTTGTTCTATTACGGGTCAAATCTGGCAGTACTGCTCTAGCAGTTCCAGGCTCTGCTGTAGGCCATGTGCTGTGGGTGACAGCAGGCATAGGTCATCTGCGAAGAGTAGGCATTTAACTTCTGAATTGTGGAGACTAATACCAGGGGCTGAGGATTTTTCTAGAATCGTGGCCAACTTGTTGATCTAAATATTGAAAAGTGTAGGGCTCAGATTGCAACCCTGGCGAAGGCCCCGCCCCTGGTTAAAGAATTCTGTTATTTTCTTGCCAATTTTGATGCTGGACCTATTGCCAGTATACATTGATTCAATTATGTCAAATGTTTTACCCCCCATGGCCTCCCGGGTGGCCCAGTGGCACTGCATTACAGCGCTAGCTGTGCCACCAGAGACTCTGGGTTCGTGCCAAGGCTCTGTCACAGCCGGCCGCGACCGGGAGGTTCGTGGGGCAACGCACAATTGGCCTAGTGTCATCCGGGTTAGGGAGGGTTTGGCTGGTAGGGATATCCTTGTCTCATCACGCACCAGCGACTCCTGTGGCGGGCCAGGTGCAGTGCACGCTAACCAAGGTCGCCAGGTGCACGGTGTTTCCTCCGACACATTGGTGCGGCTGGCTTCCAGGTTGGATGCGGGCTGTGTTAAGAAGCAGTGCGGCTTGGTTGGGTTGTGTTTTGGAGGACGCATGGCTTTCAACCTTCGTCTCTCCTGAGTCCGTACGGGAGTTGTAGCGATGAGACAAGACAGTAACTACTAACAATTGGATACCACGAAAAATGGGGTAATTTTTTTTTTTTACCCCCCACACCACTTTCAATGACTTTGTAGAACAGTCCTGGTTGCCAAATAGAATCAAATGATTTTTGGAAGTCGATAAAGAAAACATACATTTTGGCATTATTTTGGTGGACATGTTTATCTATCAGGGTGTGTAGGGTGTAAATATTGTCGGCCGAGCAATGTTTTGGTTTAAATCCAATTTGGCTTTTACTCAAGACATTGTGCTTATTAAGGAAGTTTAGAACTCTTACATTTATAATACTACAGAAAACCTTCCCAGGTTACTGTTCACGCAAATGCCTCTGTAATTGTTAGGGTCAAATTTGTCTCCGTTCTTAAAGATCGAGGTTATGAATCCTTGATTCCAGATGTCAAGGAAATAACCTACACTCAGGATCAAATTAAACAGATTTAATATAGCCAATTGAAATTTTGCACTAGTGAGTTTGAGCATCTCATTTAAGGTGCTCCCCTCAGAATCTCAATATTAGAGATCCTAGAGTTACTCATTAGAGATCCTCATTTATTAGAGATCCTCATTAGAGATCCTCATTTAGGATATCTCTCCCTCTCTCTCTCTCTTTACTCTCTCTTTACAAGCTCTCTCTTTACTCTCTCTAGTTACTCTCTCTCTCTCTTTACTCTCTCTTTTTACTCTTTCTCTCTCTACACGCTCTCTCTTTTTACTCTCTATTTACTCTCTCGCTCTCTTTCTCTCCCTCTCTACTCTCTCTTTACTCAATTTTAAATTTCAATTGAAGGGGCTTTATTGGCATAAGAAACATATGTTTACATTGCCAAGCATGTGAAATAGATAACAGTAGTGTGTATTGAAGTGCAAATAGTTAAAGTACAAAAGGGAAAATACAGTTGAAGTCAGAAGATTACATACACCTCAGCCAAATACATTTAAACTCAGTTTTTCACCATTTCTGAAATGTAATCCTAGTAAAAAATTCCCTGTCTTAGGACAGTTAGTATCACCATTTTATTTTAAGAATGTGAAATCAGAATAATAGTAGAGAGAATGATTTATATCAGATTTGATTTCTTTCATCACATTCCCAGTGGGTCAGTAGTTTACTCAATTAGTATTTGGTAGCATTGCCTTTAAATTGTTGAACTTGAGTCAAACGTTTCGGGTAGCCTTCCACAAGTTGGGTGAATTTTGGCCCATTCCTCCTGACAGAGCTGGTGTAACTGAGTCAGGGTTGTAGGCCACCTTGCTCGCACACGCTTTTTCAGTTCTGCCCACAAATTCTCTATAGGATTGAGGTCAGGGCTTTGTGATGGCCACTCCAATACCTAAACTTTGTTGCCCTTTTGCCACAACTTTGGAAGTATTCTTGGGGTCATTGTCCATTTGGAAGACCCATTTACAACCAAGCTTTAACTTCCTGACTGATGTCTTGAGATGTTGCTTCAATATATCCACATCATTTCTCTTCCTCATGATGTCATCTATTTTGTGAAGTGCACCAGTCCCTCCTGCAGCAAAGCACCCCCACAACATGATGTTGCCACCCCCGTGCTTCATGGTTGGGATGGTGTTCTTTGGCTTGCAAGTCTCCCTCTTTTTCCTGCAAACATAACAACAGTCATTATGGCCAAACAGTTCTATTTTTGTTTCATCAGACCAGAGTACATTTCTCCAAAAAGTATGATCTTTGTCCCCATGTGCAGTTGCAAAACGTAGTCTGGCTTTTTTATGGTGGTTTTGGAGCAGTGGCTTCTTCGTTGCTGAGCGGCCTTTCAGGTTATGTCGATATAGGACTCATTTTACTGTGGATATAGATACTTTTGTACCTGTTTCCTCCAGCATCTTCACAATGTCCTTTGCTGTTGTTCTAGGATTGATTTGCACTTTTTGCACCAAAGTACATTAATCTCTAGGAGACAGAATGTGTCTGCTTCCAGAGCGGTATGATGGCTGCGTGGTCCCATGGTGTTTATACTTGCGTACTATTGTTTATACAAATGAACGTGGTACCTTCAGGTGTTTTGAAATTGCTCCCAAGGAGGTCTACAATTTTGTTTCTGAGGTCTTGGCTGATTTCTTCTGATTTTCCCATGATGTCAAGCAAAGAGGCACTGAGTTTGAAGGTAGGCCTTGAAATACATCCACAGGTACACCTCCAATTGACAAAAATTAAGTCAATTAGCCTATCAGAAGCTTCTAAAGCCATGACATTATTTTCTGGAATTTTCCAAGCTGTTTAAAGGTACAGTCAACTTAGTGTATGTAACTTCTGACCCACTGGAATTGAGATCCAGTGAATTATAAGTGAAACAATCTAAGTGTATGTAAACTTTCGACTTCAACTGTGTATCAACGAATTGGTGAGGGCACTAGAACAGTCTGCAGTACCCGGCCTCATCCTATTAGAATCTGAAGTCAAATGTCTCCTGTTTGCTGTTGATCTGGTGCTTCTGTCACCAACCAAGGAGGGCCTACAGCAGCAACTAGATCTTCTGCACAGATTCTAATAAATAGATGTCTCTTCATGTTGATAGATAACTCTTTGTGTTGTTGTTTGTTTAGAGTTTTCCAATTTTCCCAGAAGTTGCTAGATTCTATGGATTCAAATCAAATCAAATCAAATTTGATTTATCACAGGTGCCGAATACAACAGGTGCTTACTTACAAGCCCTTATGCAAAAATTCTTCAAGAATTTAAGAAGAAAAAAGTGTTAGGTAAAAAATTGATAAGTAAAAATAATTATAATAAAATAAACAAATAATTAAACAGCAGCAGTAAAATAACAATAGCGAGGCTATATACAGGGGGTACCAGTACAGAGTCAATGTGCGGGGGCACCAGTTAGTCGAGGTAATTGAGGTAATATGTACTTGTACAGTAGGTAGAGTTAAAGTGACCATGAATAAATAATAAACAGAGAGTAGCAGCAGTGTAAAAGAGGGGTCTGAGTAGCCTTTTGATTAGCTGTTCAGGAGTCTTATGGCTTGGGGGTAGAAGCTGTTAAGAAGCCTTTTGGACCTAGACTTGGCGCTCCGGTACCGCTTGCCGTCTATGACTAGGGTGGTTGGAGTCTTTGACAATTTTTAGAACCTTCCTCTGACACTGCCTGGCATAGAGGTCCTGGATGGCGGGAAGCTTGGCCCCAGTGATGTACTGGGCCGTACGCACTATCCTCTGTAGTGCCTTGCGGTCGGAGGCCAAGCAGTTGCCATACCAAGCCGTGATGCTCTCGATGGTACAGCTGTAGAAGCCTTTGAGGATCTGAGGACCCATGCCAAAACTTTTCAGTCTCCTGAGGGGGAATAGGCTTTGTCGTGCCCTCTTCATGACTGTCTTAGTGTGTTTGGACCATGATAGTTTGTTGGTGATGTGGAAACCAAGGAACTTTAAGTTCTCAACCTGCTCCACTGCAGTCCCTTCAATGAGAATGGGGGCGTGCTCGGTCTTCCTTTTCCTATAGTCCACAATCATCTCCTTCGTCTTGATCGCGTTGAGGGAGAGGTTGTTGTTCTGGCACCACACGACCAGGTCTCTGACCTCCTCCCTATAGGCTGTCTTGTCGTTGTTGGTGATCAGGCCTACCACTGTTGTGTCACCAGTAAATTTAATGACGGTGTTGGAGTCGTGCCTGCCATGCAGTCATGAGTGCAAAGGGAGTACAGGAGGGGACTGAGCACGCACCCCTGAGGGGCACCAGTGTTGAGGATCAGCGTGGCAGATGTGTTGTTACCTACCCTTACCACCTGGGGGTGGCCCATCAGAAAGTCCAGGATCAGTTGCAGAGAGAGGTGTTTAGTCCCAGGGTCCTTAGCTTATTGATGAGCTTTGAGGGCACTATGGTGTTGAACGCTGAGCTGTTGTCAATGAATAGCATTCTCACATATGTGTTCCTTTTGTCCAGGTGGGTAAGGGCAGTGTTGAGTGCAATAGAGATTGCATCATCTGTGGATCTGTTGGGGTGGTATGCATATTGGAGTGGGTCTAGGGTTTCTGGGATAATGGTGTTGATGTGAGCCATGACCAGCCTTTCAAAGTCCTTCGTGGTTACAGACGTGAGTGTTACGGGTCGGTAGTCATTTAGGCAGGTTACCTTAATGTTCTTAGCCACAGGGACTATGGTGGTCTGTTTGAAACATGTTGGTATTACAGGTTGAAAATGTCAGTGTAGACACTTGCCAGTTGGTCAGCGTTAGCTCGGAGTAAACATCCTGGTAATCCGTCTTGTGAATGTTGACCTGTTTAAAAGTCTTACTCACATCGGCTACGGAGAGTGTGATCACACAGTCGTCTGGAACAGCTGATGCTGCATATAAGTAATTTAGCTCGTCTGGTAGGCTCGTGTCACTGGGCAGCTCGCTGCTGTGCTTCCCTTTTGTAGTCTGTAACAGCTCGCTCTCTGAAAGTAATAGTTTGCAAGCCCTGCCACATCTCACGAGTGTCGGAGCCGGTGTAGTACGATTCAAACTTAGTCCTATATTAACGCTTGGCCTGTTTGATGGTTCATTGGAGGGCATAGCGGGATTTCTTATAAGCTTCCGGGTTAGAGTCAGCTCTACCCTTTAGCTCAGTGCGGATGTTGCCTGTAATCCACGGCTTCTGGTTGAGGTATGTACGTACCTTCACTGTGGGGAAGACGTCATCGATGCACTTATTGATGAAGCCAGTGACTGATGTGGTGTACTCGTCAATGCCATCGGAGGAATCCCGGAACATTAACCAATCTGTGCTAGCAAAACAGTCCTGTAGCTTAGCATCTGCTTCATCTGACAACTTTCTTAATGACCGAGTAACTGGTGCTTCCTGCTTTCGTTTTTGTTTGTTAGCAGGAATCAGGAAGATAGAATTATGGTCAGATTTGCCAAATGGAGGGCGAGGGAGAGCTTTGTACGCATCTCTGTGTGTGGAGTAGAGGTGGAATAGAGTTTTTTTCTCTGGTTTCACATTTAACGTGATTCTTCAATTACATTGAGCTGAATTCTGACGTGCTGTTCCTTCTTTTAACGTAGTGTATTTCTGTACTGTTTTAGTGATTCACCATAGTGAAGGTGTAGGCTCAGGATTTCTGGGTCTTTATGTTTTTGGTTGGATAGATTTCTCAATTTCTTTCTTAGGTTTCTGCATTATTCATCAAAACGTTTGTCATTGTTTTTCATTTTCTTATGTTGTCTGACATTTTTTGATTTTATAGGGAAGTTGAGAGGTCAAATATACTGTTTAGGTTTTCTACTGCCAAGTTTATACCTTCACTATTACAGTGAAACCTTTTGTCAATTAAATTGTCAAGAAGTTATTGAATTTGTTGTTGCTTAATTGTTTTTTTGGTAGATTTCCACACTATTTTCCTTCCATCTATAGCATTTCTTAATATTATTCAGTTCCTTTGGCAATGATGCCTCGTGATTGAGCATAGCTCTGTTCAAGTAGAGTGTGATTTTGCTGTGATCTGCTAAGGGTGTCAGTGGACGGACTGTGAACGCTGGATGGACTGAGACTCTGGGTTGAAGTCAGTGATAAAGTAGTCTACAGTACTAGTGCCAAGAGATGAGCTATTGACTACCATTGACTATGTACATACCCAGCATCCAACAGAGCTGCAGGAGTTGTGACCCGTTTTTGTTGGTTACAGTGCCTTGCGAAAGTATTCGGCCCCCTTGAACTTTGCGACCTTTTGCCACATTTCAGGCTTCAAACATAAAGATATAAAACTGTATTTTTTTGTGAAGAATCAACAACAAGTGGGACACAATCATGAAGTGGAACGACATTTATTGGATATTTCAAACTTTTTTAACAAATCAAAAACTGAAAAATTGGGCGTGCAAAATTATTCAGCCCCCTTAAGTTAATACTTTGTAGCGCCACCTTTTGCTGCGATTACAGCTGTAAGTCGCTTGGGGTATGTCTCTATCAGTTTTGCACATCGAGAGACTGAATTTTTTTCCCATTCCTCCTTGCAAAACAGCTCGAGCTCAGTGAGGTTGGATGGAGAGCATTTGTGAACAGCAGTTTTCAGTTCTTTCCACAGATTCTCGATTGGATTCAGGTCTGGGCTTTGACTTGGCCATTCTAACACCTGGATATGTTTATTTTTGAACCATTCCATTGTAGATTTTGCTTTATGTTTTGGATCATTGTCTTGTTGGAAGACAAATCTCCATCCCAGTCTCAGGTCTTTTGCAGACTCCATCAGGTTTTCTTCCAGAATGGTCCTGTATTTGGCTCCATCCATCTTCCCATCAATTTGAACCATCTTCCCTGTCCCTGCTGAAGGAAAGCAGGCCCAAACCATGATGCTGCCACCACCATGTTTGACAGTGGGGATGGTGTGTTCAGGGTGATGAGCTGTGTTGCTTTTACGCCAAACATAACGTTTTGCATTGTTGCCAAAAAGTTCAATTTTGGTTTCATCTGACCAGAGCACCTTCTTCCACATGTTTGGTGTGTCTCCCAGGTGGCTTGTGGCAAAATTTAAACAACACTTTTTATGGATATCTTTAAGAAATGGCTTTCTTCTTGCCACTCTTCCATAAAGGCCAGATTTGTGCAATATACGACTGATTGTTGTCCTATGGACAGAGTCTCCCTCCTCAGCTGTAGATCTCTGCAGTTCATCCAGAGTGATCATGGGCCTCTTGGCTGCATCTCTGATCAGTCTTCTCCTTGTATGAGCTGAAAGTTTAGAGGGACGGCCAGGTCTTGGTAGATTTGCAGTGGTCTGATACTCCTTCCATTTCAATATTATCTCTTGCACAGTGCTCCTTGGGATGTTTAAAGCTTGGGAAATCTTTTTGTATCCAAATCCGGCTTTAAACTTCTTCACAACAGTATCTTGGACCTGCCTGGTGTGTTCCTTGTTCTTCATGATGCTCTCTGCGCTTTTAACGGACCTCTGAGACTATCACAGTGCAGGTGCATTTATATGGAGACATGATTACACACAGGTGGATTGTATTTATCATCATTAGTCATTTAGGTCAACATTGGATCATTCAGAGATCCTCACTGAACTTCTGGAGAGAGTTTGCTGCACTGAAAGTAAAGGGGCTGAATAATTTTGCACGCCCAATTTTTCAGTTTTTGATTTGTTAAAAAAGTTTGAAATATCCAATAAATGTCGTTCCACTTCATGTTTGTGTCCCACTTGTTGTTGATGTTTGAAGCCTGAAATGTGGCAAAAGGTCGCAAAGTTCAAGGGGGCCGAATACTTTCGCAAGGCACTGTATGTTGTCGTAGTTGTGTCTAGGGGGGCATGCAGTTGTTCCTCCTTTAAAAGTTGCAAGCTTGCACTGCGGGACTTACAGATACCCAGCGTCACGGCTTCATTGCTCCAGACCACCACAAGGGGGAGTTAGAGCACTCATTATGCATTTGGGTCCCAAGGTTTTTATATGACCAATCATATTGATATTGGTTCCAATGATGAATTTTGACGCGAGCCACCCTTGCCTGGTGGCGTTCTTCAACAAAGACAAACATTACGGTGGAACCAAATGGTAAGTTGTTATAACGTCATAACGAGTCAAGCAAAAAAATGACAATTGAGAGGAATATGTCAGTTAATGTAGAGACAAACTTTTGTGCATATTTTTTGTCATGAAGTTAATTTACGAAAATCGCTATTTAGCAAGTTATCTGCTAACATTAGCCAGCTAGCTAGTGTTAGGAGAATGTTTTAGGGACCCCTGAGAAAACCAGCAAACCAGGCTGTCGTCTTGTGAAACAGTGGATGTAAAGAATCTAGCAAGTTAAAGTATTTACTGAAAATTGAATGTACCATTGTGTAAGCTTGAATTGTAATACAGCTGAAGTAACATAGCTAGTTAACTATTTACTTGCTTATTGTGTAGTGGAGGATAAAAATAACTGTATGTCTATGAATGTGTAGCCGATCTGTGTATGGACCCTAAAACGTTAGGTTCTGAACTAATATTCATACCAATCTATGAACCTCAGCTATCATAGTTGTTGTATCAACTTCAAGTCTGAATGGCATTAATGAAGCCTATGGATAGAGTACAAGATAATAACTTTATTGTGCCAAGGATGCAAGTCCTATATACATGTAACCATTAGGCAAGTAGCCTAGTGGTTGGAGCGTTGGGCCAATAACCGAAAGGTTGCTAGATGGAATCCCCCAGCTGACAAGGTAAAAATCTGTTGTTCTGCCCCTGAACAAGGCAGTTAACCCACTGTTCCAAGGCTGTCATTGTAAATAAGAATTCATTCTTAACTGTCTTGCCTAGTTAAATAAAGGTTAAATAAATACAAATTTAAATTACGACGCATGAGATTCCCACATTGTAGACTGTACATTGAATATATTCACAGATCATGTACTCTTCCTTGGCAAATAAAGTCGCGGTTCAGATATGAATCTCTGAGACATTCTTTTTCAGTCATATAAAACTCCATTATTTGAATGATGCTGTGTCTGCATGTATGTATTACAATTATACACTTCAACAGTGTTTACCACTCCTGCTCCTGGGACATCAATGATTACACATTGTAATTATGCAATAGACTAGAAACATGATTGATTTGTAATTCATACAGTTGAAGTCAGAAGTTTACATACATGTTGGAGTCATTAAAACAAGTCGGTTAGGACATCTACTTTGTGCACGACACAAGTCATTTTTCCAACAATTGTTTACAGAAAGATTATTTCACTTATAGTTCACTATATCACAAATCCAATGGGTCAGAAGTTTACATACACTAACTTGACAGTGCCTTTAAACAGCTTGGAAAATTCCAGGAAATGAGGTCATCATTTTAGAAGCTTCTGATAGGCTAATTGACATCATTTGAGTCAATTGAAGGTGTACCTGTGGATGTATTTCAAGGCCTACATTCAAACTCAGTGCCTATTTGCTTGACATTATGGGAAAATCAAAAGAAATCAGCCAAGACCTCAGAAACAAAATTGTAGACCTCCACAAGTCTGGTTCATCCATGGGGGCAATTTCCAAATGCCTGAAGGTACCACGTTCATCTGTACAAACAATAGTACGCAAGTAGGAGGGGTGCGTCCCTGGGAGGGGTGCGTCACTTGAGTGGGTTGAGTCACTGATGTGATCTTCCTGTCTGGGTTGGCGCCCCCCCTTGGGTTGTGCCGTGGCGGAGATCTTTGTGGACTCTACTCGGCCTTGTCTCAGGATGGTAAGTTGGTGGTTGAAGATATCCCTCTAGTGGTGTGGGGGCTGTGCTTTGGCAAAGTGGGTGGGGTTATATCCTTCCTGTTTGGCCCTGTCCGGGGGTATCATTGGATGGGGCCACAGTGTCTCCTGACCCCTCCTGTCTCAGCCTCCAGTATTTATGCTGCAGTAGTTTATGTGTCGAGGGGCTAGGGTCAGTTTGTTATATCTGGAGTACTTCTCCTGTCTTATCCGGTGTCCTGTGTGAATTTAAGTATACTCTCTCTAATTCTCTCTTTCTTTCTCTCTCTCGGAGGACCTGAGCCCTAGGACCATACCTGGCATGATGACTCCTTGCTGTCCCCAGTCCACCTGGCCGTGCTGCTGCTCCAGTTTCAACTGTTCTACCTGTGATTATTATTTGACCATTCTGGTAATTTATGAACATTTGAACATCTTGGCCATGTTCTGTTATAATCTCCACCCGGCACAGCCAGAAGAGGACTGGCCACCCCTCATAGCCTGGTTCCTCTCTAGGTTTCTTCCTAGGTTTTGGCCTTTCTAGGGAGTTTTTCCTAGCCACCGTGCTTCTACACCTGCATTGCTTGCTGTTTGGGGTTTTAGGCTGGGTTTCATTCAGCTGATGTACGAAGGGCTATATAAATACATTTGATTTGAAGTATAAACGCCAGGTGATCACGCAGCCGTCATACCGCTCAGGAAGGAGACACGTTCTTTGGTGCAAAAAGTGCAACTCAATCCCAGAACAACAGCAAAGGACCTTGTGAAGATTCTGGAGGAAACAGGTACAAAAGTATCTATATCCACAGTAAAATGAGTCCTATATCGACATAACCTGAAAGGCCGCTCAGCAACGAAGAAGCCACTGCTCCAAAACCGCCATAAAATAGCCAGACAACAGTTTGCAACTGCACATGGGGACAAAGATCGTACTTTTTTGGAGAAATGTCCTCTGGTCTGACGAAACAAAAATAGAACTGTTTGGCCATAATGACCATCGTTATGTTTGGAGGAAAAGGAGGAGGCTTGCATGCCAAAGAACACCATCCCAACGTGAAGCACACGGGTGGCAGCATCATGTTGTGGGGGTGCTTTGCTGCAGGAGGGCCTGGTGCACTTCACAAAATACATGGCATCATGAGGAAGGAAAGAATAAAGCAACATCTCAAGACATCAGCCAGGAAGTTAAAGCTTGGTCGCAAGTGGGTCTTCCAAATGGACAATGACCCCAAGCATACTTCCAAAGTTGTGGCAAAATGGCATAAACCTCTTTTGGCGCATGAACCACTAGCGGGGCACCTACGACAACATCCGGTGAAATACAAAAATACAAAATACAAAAATCATAATATTAAACATTCATGAAAATACAAGTGTCATACATCATTTAAAAGCTGAACTTCTTGTTAATACAACCGCTTTGTCAGATTTTACGGCGAAAGCATACCATGTGATTATCTGAGGACAGCGTCCCACACCAAAATACTTTTTCAACCAGCACAGGCGTCACAAAATCACAAATAGCGATGAAATAAATCACTTACCTTTGAAGATCTTCCTCTGTTTGCAATCCCAAGGGTCCCAGCTACATAATGAATGTTCATTTTGTTCGATAAAGTCCTTCTTCATGTGGAAAAAAGTCTGTTTAGTTGGTGCCAATGATCTCAGTAATCCACTCGTTCAACAGGCATACAAACAAATCCAACAAGTTACCAGTAAAGTTCATCCAAACAAGTCAAACGATGCTTCTAATTAATGCTCAGGTACTCTAATATCTATATAAAGGATAACATTTAGGATGGAGAATAGTATGTTCAATAAGGAAGATAAATAACGAAGAGCGTGCACCTCATTCACGCGCCAACAAGACAACTTTTCTAATGAGAGAAACCTTGTAGTTCTTCAACTACTTGCTCATTTAAAAAAAACAAGCATGAAACCCTTTCTAAAGACGGTTGACATCTAGTGGAACCCATAGGAACTGCAATCTGGGTCCTATCTATTTGTTTTTCCCATAGGCCAGCACTGAAATGGACTGTGACCTAAATTGTTTTATTCCGGATGGATTTTCCTCGGGTTTATGCCTGCCATATCAGTTCTGTTATACTCACAAGCAGTATTTTAACAGTTTCAGAAACTTCAGAGTGTTTGCTATCCAATGCTACCAAGTATATGCATACCCTAGCTTCTGGGCCTGAATAACATGCAGTTTACTTTGGGCACGTCAGTCTTCCAAAATTCAGAACAAAAACCTCCAAAACAGGTTAAGGACAACAAAGTCAAGGTATTGGAGTGGCCATCACAAAGCCCTGACCTCAATCCTAGAGAACATTTGTGGGCAGAACTGAAAAAGTGTTTGCGAGCAAGGAGGCCTACCAACCTGACTCAGTTACACCAACTCTGTCAGGAGGAATGGGCCAAAATTCACCCAATTTATTGTGGGAAGCTTGTGGAAGGCTACCCGAAACATTTGACCGAAGTTCAACAATTTAAAGGCAATGCTACCAAATACTAACTGAGAGTATGTAAATTTCTGACCCACTGGGAATGTGATGAAAGAAATAAAAGCTGAAATAAATCATTCTCTCTACTATTATTCTGACATTTCACATTCTTAAAATAAAGTGGTGTTCATAACTGACCTAAGACAGGGAATTTTTACTAGGATTAAATGTCAGGAATTGTGAAAAACTGAGTTTAAATGTATTTGGCTAAGGTGTATGTAAACTTCCAACTTCAACTGTATATACAGAAAAAAAACGATGCATATCTAACTCCTTTCATCTGCATTCATCTGAGGACACAGGATAGTATTTCAATGAGATATTTCATTTCAACCAGTGGTGAATGTGAAATGCTTTATTGAAAAAAGTTACATAAATGCATAATAATTATGATAATTGTAATACTATATTATAAATACAAGTTCAATCTGTACTTCAAGAGAAGAGTCAGTTCAGTTACAGTCAGTTCAGATGTGGGAGGGGTTCACCAAAACAGCTGATATAACCTTGAGGGTTTAGGGAGAAGGGGGAGAGGGATGAAGTGAAGAAGAGAGACTGTTATTGTGTGGTCTCACCTGGTGTCCACACTAAGTGGCTACAGAGTACTTTATGCTGAAAAACAGACACATGAGAACAAACAGTAGAAGATAATGTCAATAGAAGATACTGTATGTGTCGCAGACACCTATCAGAGTGGACCTGAAACATTTAAATATAGAGGGCTATGTCTCACCACTTGGTTATTGCAAGGCTAACCCCCAGGGAAATCATGACTTGGCAGCAACAGATAGCAACAGATAGTCCAGTGAAAATGGCTGTGTTAATGTGGTGTAAATCTGAAAATTAGCACCTGACATCTTATGGGTTTTTTAATTAATGCATATGAGACAGGTTCCATGTACAACAAGACAGGCAGAGTTGGAGAAAATGAACACAGAACAGTTTAATTACCTCTGGTTATGGACACTTTTGCTAGCAATAAAGCTTCCACGGCCTGTTCCTTGGACAGTGAACATCTGGCAATATCTATCTTTTCAACCCCTTGATCAGCTCACACTCTGAAATTAAAGAAAACAGCTTATTTTTTATCGATATGAAAACAATAACTGAGATTTGACCGTTCAATCTAAATCAGCAGATGTCATTTTTAGGATACGTCAATACAGCCCAGTGCTGCTTACCTGATGAGATGCCATCTTCAATACAGCCCAGTGCTGCTTACCTGATGAGATGCCATCTTCAATACAGCCCAGTGCTGCTTACCTGATGAGATGCCATCTTCAATACAGCCCAGTGCTGCCTACCTGATGAGATGCCATCTTCAATACAGCCCAGTGCTGCTTACCTGATGAGATGCCATCTTCAATACAGCCCAGTGCTGCCTACCTGATGAGATGCCATCTTCAATACAGCCCAGTGCTGCCTACCTGAGATGCCATCTTCAATACAGCCCAGTGCTGCTTACCTGATGAGATGCCATCTTCAATACAGCCCAGTGCTGCTTACCTGATGAGATGCCATCTTCAATACAGCCCAGTGCTGCTTACCTGATGAGATGCCATCTTCAATACAGCCCAGTGCTGCTTACCTGATGAGATGCCATCTTCAATACAGCCCAGTGCTGCTTACCTGATGAGATGCCATCTTCAATACAGCCCAGTGCTGCTTACCTGATGAGATGCCATCTTCAATACAGCCCAGTGCTGCTTACCTGATGAGATGCCATCTTCAATACAGCCCAGTGCTGCCTACCTGATGAGATGCCATCTTCAATACAGCCCAGTGCTGCTTACCTGATGAGATGCCATCTTCAATACAGCCCAGTGCTGCTTACCTGATGAGATGCCATCTTCAATACAGCCCAGTGCTGCTTACCTGATGAGATGCCATCTTCAATACAGCCCAGTGCTGCTTACCTGATGAGATGCCATCTTCAATACAGCCCAGTGCTGCTTACCTGATGAGATGCCATCTTCAATACAGCCCAGTGCTGCTTACCTGATGAGATGCCATCTTCAATACAGCCCAGTGCTGCCTACCTGATGAGATGCCATCTTCAATACAGCCCAGTGCTGCTTACCTGATGAGATGCCATCTTCAATACAGCCCAGTGCTGCTTACCTGATGAGATGCCATCTTCAATACAGCCCAGTGCTGCTTACCTGATGAGATGCCATCTTCAATACAGCCCAGTGCTGCTTACCTGATGAGATGCCATCTTCAATACAGCCCAGTGCTGCTTACCTGATGAGATGCCATCTTCAATACAGCCCAGTGCTGCTTACCTGATGAGATGCCATCTTCAATACAGCCCAGTGCTGCTTACCTGATGAGATGCCATCTTCAATACAGCCCAGTGCTGCTTACCTGATGAGATGCCATCTTCAATACAGCCCAGTGCTGCTTACCTGATGAGATGCCATCTTCAATACAGCCCAGTGCTGCTTACCTGATGAGATGCCATCTTCAATACAGCCCAGTGCTGCTTACCTGATGAGATGCCATCTTCAATACAGCCCAGTGCTGCTTACCTGAGATGTCATCTTCAATACAGCCCAGTGCTGCTTACCTGATGAGATGCCATCTTCAATACAGCCCAGTGCTGCTTACCTGATGAGATGCCATCTTCAATACAGCCCAGTGCTGCTTACCTGATGAGATGCCATCTTCAATACAGCCCAGTGCTGCTTACCTGATGAGATGCCATCTTCAATACAGCCCAGTGCTGCTTACCTGAGATGTCATCTTCAATACAGCCCAGTGCTGCTTACCTGATGAGATGCCATCTTCAATACAGCCCAGTGCTGCCTACCTGAGATGCCATCTTCAATACAGCCCAGTGCTGCTTACCTGATGAGATGCCATCTTCAATACAGCCCAGTGCTGCTTACCTGAGATGTCATCTTCAATACAGCCCAGTGCTGCTTACCTGATGAGATGCCATCTTCAATACAGCCCAGTGCTGCTTACCTGATGAGATGCCATCTTCAATACAGCCCAGTGCTGCTTACCTGATGAGATGCCATCTTCAATACAGCCCAGTGCTGCTTACCTGATGAGATGCCATCTTCAATACAGCCCAGTGCTGCCTACCTGAGATGTCATCTTCATAGGTGTCCACTTTGACTTCCTTTGTGTTGGAAAAAGGTTGCTTTCAGAACAATTATTTTTGATTGAAAATAAAAAAGGTTTTGCTCTTGACAAAAAGACACAAATGTACCTCCATAGCACATAACAATTTGCATTGTTAACAACAATAACAACATACAAACGTGCTACTGTATGCACAATTCTTGATGCACAACCGAAGATGCTGCCATATCCTGCCTGCACGCCCACAAGCGAGCCACTGAGAATGATGAATGATGACACGTGGAAGAGGGAAAGGAATGAGATGGGAACAGCAATTTGTTGCAAGTTGGGGAGGAGGGCTAATAGCTGAACAATAGACTTTTCAATCTTCACTAAAGAATAGTCTAATATCTGAGCTAGGTGTGAGAAAAAAAACTCCTATCACAGACCAGATTTGCCCTAACAACCAAGGGGTAGCTTGCTACTCAATGTAATAAAGTAATAACTTTTCAAATAAATTACCTTAAACGTTATGTTGGCTGACAATTTGTTAGCTACGCTGTCCTTATGAACCACATAGCATATCATTACAGTATGTACCGGTATGTTAGCTAGCTACCTAACGATAGTAGTTATACATCAAACTTGCCAGTAAATGAACTATCTAACTACCCAACGTTTATTGACTTGATTATTCTCGTCATTCTTAGCTTAGCTAAATGGTATAGTTGTTGTGCTTTCTCAATGGATATTCGGGTGCTTTTGTAAATTCGCTCTGGCTATCTATAGGCTGGACAAGAGAATGAGTCAAAATTCACCCAACGCTGAAAAACGGCTTGGCTAAACTGGAACACTAGCGCGAGCCCATAGCAAATGAATGGAATGGAACGTTCGCAGAACCTGTTTTGACTGGAGTGCTTAGAATTCCATAAAAAAATGTATCTCCTTTTATTTTACCATTACAATCTGTTTGTCGGACGAAACTGGAAAAAAATGACTTGTGTAGAAAGTCAACATCCGCACCTCGATGGTGGCAACTGTGCTTATGTCTGCGTCATGAAAAAGTAGGGAAAATAAAAACGTATATATCTTGTCTTGCGATCGATGACAAACGAGCTCCCTGCCCAGACTTACATCATTTCAAAGAGGAGATTCTCCTGATTAAAATGGTGCCCGTGTTACAGTTTTGCTTCTATCCCTCTCCTCGCCACTACCTGGGCTCGAACCAGGGAGCCTCTGCACACATAGACAACAGCCACCCTTGAAGCATCGTTACCCATCGCTCCACAAAAGCCGCGGCACCTTGCAGAGCAAGGGGAACAACTACTTCAAGGTCTCTGAGCGAGTGACGTCACCGATTGAAATGCTATTAACGTGCACCCGCTAACTAGCTAGCCATTTCACACCGGTTACACCCGACTTGAAAATAATCCCAAAATACACATTGCGAGATATTTGGCGAAATAGACAGACTGCCTATATTTCCCCCATAGGAAACAATGGGAAGACCGCAGAGTTGCAATTATTTTTGTTGTTTACATTTTAACTATAAAACAACGTGAGCACATCTCATTGCCAACAATAGCGAAGCAGGCATTGTGACTTTGAACATTAAGCTGGGAATAGAACGTTCGGAAGGCGAGTTGGTGTCACAGTGCTTAATACAACTAATAGGAGCTGGCAGAGTGAAAAATGCACAAAAATAAGGCCTGTGTTTTGGCAATTATTTCAAAACGACGGCAAACAGCTGGGAAATGTGGTCATATTATAAAACTGGATTGAACTGTTGTTCCTGTTTTGACTAAATTAATAGAGTGGGTTAGGTCTGCTCTATACCAAATTAGCATACCCCCTGAGTCTCTTCCCTGTTTCACACCTAGTAGTTTGGTGGATGGGACTACCAGCTCTCTGTAACCTAGAGGGAAACCAGTGGGTCCGTCTCATTTATACCATGTTTCTTGTAGGATGACAATGTCTGTATTTCCAATTTCTTTGATGAAGTCTGGGTTCCTGCTTTTTAGGCCAAAGCCAGATGACCTCATACCTTGTATATTCCAGGATGAGATAGTAAAAGCTTTGTGTTCCATAGTGTCTAGTGTTGTTTTTGTGTGGTTTAGGCCCGGACCATCACAGTAGGTGTGAGCAGAGCATGTTGAGCATCTGATAAAAACCTCTCAGGTCGTAGGATGGGCTTGGGCATGTGTAATATTGGGGTTGGGGCATGTTGCTCTGCTACCGGCCTGGGCATATGTCCTGCTGTCATGTTGAGGTCCTTGCCACGTGGGGCATAGGGTGGGTAGAAGGGGCATAAGTCTGATATGGGGGGGCCTATATAGGGTGTGGCTAGGGTTTGCTTGGGGTGGTCTTAGCTGGTTGGGGTGTGGCTGGTGATGCTGTGGTCTGGGTGTAGGTCCTCTTTGTGTGTGTTCTCTCAGTGCAGGTACTTCGGGGAGGGGGTCTTGGAGGTCTGGGACGGTGTCTCGCTGTTCTGTGCTGTTCTGTTGTTCCTGTGAGGTGCTGAGGCTAAGGTTGAGAGTGATGTCCTTAAGGGTCCTGGCAAAAGTTGGTATTGCTGCCTTGTTTCGGTGGACCTGGTCATAAAGACTGTTCAAGTCCAGGGTGGAGTGGTGGGCCAGGTAGACATTAGGTTTTGAGGAACAGTCTCTTGCATGGTGGCAGGGTGAAAGTATTTTCGTGCTAGCAGGGTGGAGATAAACACTTCTGCGTTGCGGAAAGTGGAAGAAGCTTTATCAATCACTCCCTTGAGTGCTGTTGAGACACTTTCATGCTGGGCCCTCAGGTGATTTGTGCCCGTGTGAATTATAATGTGGCTGGGCGAACCTCTCTCTCTCTCTTTACATGCTCTTTACTCACTCTCTCTGATTCATTCCCATGTCTCAACACTATTCTTCAGTCAAGGTCAAAGGGTCGTGAAAACACAGACGGAAAATAAACTATTTAGGAAAAAGAGGCATATTTCTCTTTTACAGTATGTAAGACACTACCATGACACAGTAGAGTACTGTGGCTTCAGGGTGCGCGTGTGTGTGTGTGTAGCCTTAAACCTTGGACCGCACACATCACTTAGAACCCGGATCTTTACCTCTCCTATAACTCTTCTATAACATAGAAAAACATGATTTTTTAAATTATATTTTTCTTCCAAGTTCCTGGTGAAATAGAGATAGAAAACAGAGAGAGCAAGGCTGCAAGACACAGAGTGGTCAGTGAAACTGCTGCCAGAGAAAATATTATGCCTTAATTCCATATTCCATACTTTCTTTACCATCCCATCAATTATCCCATTCAGGAGAGCACTTCAGGATATTTTGCTTTCAACAAAATGATGTTTACCTTAGCGTACACACAATGAAAGTAAAATAAACTTTGCACTTTTCACTCGCTGTACTGCACACCATATTCAGTCAACGAAAACCAAAAATCGTATCGATGCATCGCAGGAGGTTGGGTGTCAAAAACAGTGGCAATTCTCACTGTTCAAACTATATTTGTAATGTACTTAAAATACCCACCTCTGTGTGTTCTCTGCTGCAACACAAAACACATTTGAATAGGCCCTCTTATCCCACCCTCTCTGTCCGAGACACTTTGAATTCAAATGTGGGCGTTGAATTAGATTGCGTGTAGAACAGCCCTGTAGCTTGAGCAAGCTACAGTAGCTGTGTGTGTGTGTGTGTGTGTGTGTGTGTGTGTGTGTGTGTGTGTGTGTGTGTGTCTTAGCGTTTGGAAGACTGAGCGTATTGAGCGTGATTAATTGGGTCTGTCGGCCAGTTATTGTGCGGAGCTGCACGGCCAATTTAAAACAGCATAGGTGGGTCCAGAATGACTCAACACTCAGGTTCACTACTAGAACAAAGCCTAGGAATAGACTGATAGAAAGGGACAGACTGATAGAAAGGGACAGACTGATAGTAAGGGACAGACTGATAGAAAGGGACAGACTGATAGAAAGGGACAGACTGATAGAAAGGGACAGACTGATAGAAAGGGACAGACTGATAGTAAGTGACGAATATGGAAGAAGTCAAGATGTCATCTCATCATAGTGCCACACCCACTTCCAATTTCACTCAAACTAGGAGTGTATTCGTTACGCTGATTCTGTTGCAAAATGTTTAGTCTGTTGCAAAACATTTTGTAACAGAAACCGTTTACTCCAAACGCTGTTGAGTTCCATTTTTCCCTTAAACGGATGTTGTAGTTCAGTTGTGTCTCTCTTCAAAAAGAATAAGCGTCTGAATGAAGTTGGAAGGAACCCCATGGATTTTAGAGCACAGAAGAATCAACCATTTACGCTTGTGCTAAACACTTGTGCTAAACACTTGTGCTAAACACTTGTGCTAAACACTTGTGCTAAACACTTGTGCTAAACACTTCGCAGACTATTTTGATTGGAATGGGAACGTGTGAAAACCATACAATTAAAATAAACAACAACTTCTGTTTAAGAACCCCAACAGCTTTTTGGTCATCTTGAAGAGCATTTGGTGTAAACGGTTTCTGTTGCAAAACATTTTACAACAGACAAAATGTTGTTCAACAGAACCGGCGTAATGAATACACCCCAGGAGTGCGTTTAGTTCGATTTAACTTTTGCTTTGGTATGGAATGGTTGGTACAGAATATGTTTCCTGAAACGTTTTTGTACGTTCTTGAACAGACTTTGTGGTATGTTTGCTCCGTTTGGTGGGTGTGGTGGGTGTGGTGGGTTTGGTGGGTGTGGTGGGTGTGGTGGGTTTGGTGGGTGTGGTGGGTTTGGTGGGTTTGGTGGGTGTGGTGGGTGTGGCTTGATGCAGTGAGTGACCTATTAAAGTGCAGCGGTGCATTTTGAACCCACAACCCAACCCCTCCCTGTTTTTCAATTGGTTGTTCAGTACAGCACCGTTTTCCATTTAAACACAGCCTACTGTATACACATCTCAAGGAACCATGGAACCTTGCTGATTACAAGGCAATGCATTTGTTTCTGTTGACTGTTGGTCTTATTCAGTGGTGTAAAGTACTTCAGTAAAAATGCTTGAAAGTACTACTTAAGTAGTTTTGTGGGGTATCTTTACTTTACTATTTATATTTTGACAACTTTTACTTTACTACATTCCTAAAGAAAATGATGTACTTTTTACTACATACATTTTCCCTGACACTCAAAAGTACTCGATACATTTGGAATGCTTAGCAGGACAGAAAATGGTCTAATTCACACACTTATCAAGAGAACATCCCTGGTCATCCCTATTGCCGCTGATCTGGCGGACTCACTAAACACATGCTTCATTTGCAAATGTTGGAGTGTACCCCTGGCTATCCCAAAAAATAATAATAATAATGGTGCCTTCTGGTTTGCTTAATGTAAGGAATTTGAAATAATTTATACTTTTGCTTTTGATACGTAAGTATAGTTTAGCAATTACATTGACTTTTTATACTTAAGTATATTTAAAATCAAATATTTTTAGACTTTTACTCAAGTAGAATAATACTGGGTGACTTTCACTTTTACTTGAGTCATTTTCTATGAAGGTATCTTCACATTTACTCAAGTATGACAGTTGGGTACTTTATCCACCACTTATCCAATCATTCATTAATTGACTACTGACGTAAGAGTATTTGAGTGACAAATAACAGATAAGTAACTTTCTCATACCTTTTTATTAGATTTTCCTCCCTTTTTCCTGGTGTTTATTTATACCTGACAGAAACCTTATGATCCCGGTTTGCCAGGTTGTATTTGTCTCGTCTGGATCTGGTTGTCAAGTTCTATTACCTTTCAATGTGAAATCTAGAGTTATGCGCCTTTGATTCTCATTAACCTTTTGGGTTTGCTCTGCAAACGTTGTGGGCGTCTTCGGTGGGCAGCAGGCCGCCACGAGTATCACTTCTCCTCCACTTAACCTCTAGAGAGACATGTAGAGAGGAAATTGTTTTTAACCCCCCGGTTACTGTGTCTCCTCCAGGGCCTTGCTTCAGACATGCAGTCAACTCCCTCTCACTGAGGCTGAGTCTGAAATGCCACCCTATTCCCTTCATAGTGCACTACTTTTGACCAGAGCTCTATGGGCCCTAGTCAAATATAGTGCACTATAAAGGGTATAGAGGGCCATTCGGGCTGCAGATTGACTCTCTGATTCTGAAGTACTACATGCAGACAGAATTGGCTGAGCCAATCCCATTCTTTTGACCTGTCTAAACCTTGTATTATGTGAGGTAGAAAGAGATTAGCGTGAAAGGATGACAAATGCAATTGCAAACCGAATCAAAACAAGTGTGTGTGTGTGTGTCCTTGTCTGTGTGCATGTCCTTGTCTGTGTGCATGTCCTTGCCTCAGACAGAGCAACAGAGAGACATTGAGAGATCTATAGTAGAAAGAAAAGAGAAAACCCAAAAGGGAAGAGAGGGAGGAAAGCCGCTCTGAATGGAAACCGTCAATGTCATCAATGGAAAAGGAACAGATGTTTGTAATTTTCTAAATGTTCCTCTGGAGAGTCAAAGGGGACGAGTTCTCACTAACCTTTCATTAGATCCAATTGGACAAACCCATTTTCTTAATATGACTTTCTGAGCTACTATTGGGTAATGGGTGCTGTCAGTCTCCACGGTCCCTCCTCTTACATCTGTGTCCCAAGTGGCACCCGATTTCCACTACTTTTGTCCAGAGCACTCATGCTATGGTCAAAAGTAGTGCACTATATTGGGAATAGGCTGCCATTTGGGACTCAGGCTGTATGGTTTACTTCTCCTCGCCGCCTGGCTTCCTAATAAAGCCATGAGCTAGTGAGTGAAGACTGCTCTGGAGAAACAGGGACTCGCGTGTCTGTTTACATTCTTACTGCAGCAGTGAGAACAGGAAATGAGAATACACAACCCAGTGAGCAAAATTGGTTGGTAGACGTCTTTTCAACCAAAAATACTTATTTTAAACGTTTTGTTTTGGAAGAAAACACAGTGGAATAAATACAAGGATTTCTTTCAAAAGGTTTAGAAGAAACTTGAAATCTAAATAGTGGCACGTTTTAGTGCAAACGGCCTATAAGAGTTGATAGTATATTTATTTGTGATTTTGTAAAGATGCTATAACACTTTTATTCGTGTCACAAACATTCTGCCATTCAGACGATAACAGATTAAGAAGAGACAACCTGCTGTCATCATCTATAAACCTGAATGTAGTGGCCATTGTAAACACCCAACGACTTGTAAACAAATATGTTATAAAACCTTTATGTAAGCCCATTACACTGAAATGTAATCAAGAAATGTAGTGGTAAACATCTATTGTTAATCCTCCAGTGGGTGTTTCCACAAGACAGCGAATGGGGTGACCTCTGTCTTCACTGTTTTTTTATTTTTTTATTTTACCTTTATTTAACCAGGCAAGTCAGTTAAGAACAAATTCTTATTTTCAATGACGGCCTGGGAACAGTGGGTTAACTGCCTGTTCAGGGGCAGAACGACAGATTTGTACCTTGTCAGCTCGGGGGTTTGAACTCGCAACCTTCCGGTTACTAGTCCAACGCTCTAACCACTAGGCTACCCTGCCGCCCCACTGTCTGTCTACACAGAAGGATCTATTGGACTCATTCATGCTTCTTTTTCCCTAAACACCTCTGTGATCACTACAGCTTGCCCAGCATTAGCCTGGTCCATGGGGTAAACACTACTGACACATCTACATGAACATACTACCTCAATCAGCCTGACTAACCAGTGTCTGTATGTAGCATCGCTACTTTTATAGCCTCACTACTGTATGTAGCCTGTCTTTTTACTGTGGTTTTATTTCTTTACTTACCTAATACCTTTTTTGCACTGTTGGTTAGAGCCTGTAGGTAAACATTTCACTGTAAGGTTGTATTCAGCGCACGTGAAAATAAATTGATTTGATAGATCACAGTCCGTAATGAAGGAGGCTCTGACTGTGGTCTGCAACGCTCAATGTCTTGGTATTAAACTGAGCCAAAGGTAGATAGACACATAGTGTTGGACAGATCTAAGAAGGACACAGTAGGACATAAGCTTAAAAGGTGTGTGTGTGTGTGTGTGTGAGTGAGTGTATGCAGGTGTGTCTGTGTATATCAGATTGAGCTCAGATGTCATGTGATTAACATACTCTGATGGAGGGAGGTTCCCTCCAGAGAGACAGAAGGAGTGGTTGTGTTCTCCTAAGCCTGGCACATGTCCAGCATGATTGATTAGATGGAAGGGGGTTTCTCTGTCTCGGCACACACACTTACGCACGCACGCACTCACACACACACACATAGACACACACACTTACGCACGCACTCACACACACAAACATAGACACACACATGCATACACACAATAGGGGCATCACTGTATCCTCCAAACTTCCTGTACACCCCTGAGAGCTTATTGGGGTTGTTAGTAGAGGGGAATTCCCAACTTGAAGGCTTCAAACCCCCTGGTCCCCTACAACTTCAACAACACTGACCAACTGAGTGGATGGTTAAGCCGCCTATCACCTACAGATTAACTCTGTCAATCACAGCGGCCTCCCAGACATAGCCAACCAGCAGGGGGGACACTCAGTAGAGGCGGGCCAGTCTGGTGTGTGACAGTAGAAGATAAATAATGACTAATCTTCAGAGACACCATAGAGAGAGGGAAAGAGAGAGTGATTGGGGAAGGCGAGAGAGAGAATAATGCATGCAGAGGAGAATTAGGACGATTCCCACTAAATATCAAAATCCAGAAAAGAGCAATTAAATTCTACAACTACCTAAAAAGAAGCAATTTGCAAACCTTCCATAACAAACACTGCGACTGACCCACATTTAAGGAAAGCTATTGAGAAAGACCGCCGTAGGCAGACCTGGCTCTCAAGAGAAGACAGGCTATGTGCACACTGCCCACAAAATGAGGTGGAAACCGAGCTGCACTTCCTAACCTCCTGCCAAATATATGACCATATTAGAGACACTTTTCCCTCAGATTACAGATCCACAAAGAATGTGAAAACAAATCCAATCTTGATAAACTCACATATCTATTTGGTGAAAGAACACAGAGCGTGACCACAGCAGCAATATTTGTGACCTTTTGCCATAAGAAAAGGGTAACCAGTGAAGCACAATCAACAGTGTAAATACAACTTATATTTATCTGATTATTTATTTTACCTTTCATACTTCAACTACTTGCACATTGTTACAACACTGTACATAGCCAATAATATAACATTTGTGAGTGTACTCTTTACTGTTAATTTCTGATTGTTTATTGTCTATTCCACTTTCTTTGGCAATGTAAACCTGGTTCCCATGCCAATAAAGCCTTTTGAATTGAAATTGAAGTGAGAGAGAGAAAAGAGAGAATGAACGAGAGCTAGTGAGAAGAAAGCTTTTGGATGACATAAGAGAGAGAAAACACACCAACTTAATATGCAGAACCTGTCAGTTCAAATACAAAGTTTCTAGTACTGTAGTTACAGACAGAGAGAGAGAGAACAGGCTGTTCATGTCTCTTAAGGCAGCCCCTGCACCTCTCTGATTCAGAGGGGTTGGGTTAAATGCGGAAGACACAGTTTCAGTTGAATGCATTCAGTTGTACAACTGACTAGGTATCCCCCTTTCCTTTCCCAACCAATCAGACAACTAGAAGAGAGAAAAGACAGCGAGAGGGGAAAAGGGATAAGAGAGAAAGAGAGGGGCGAGAGAGAGAGGGGGGAGAGGAGAGAGAGAGAGAGAGAGAGAGAGAGAGAGAGAGAGAGGGGGGGGGGGGGAGAGGGGGGGAGGAGAGAGAGAAAGAGAGAGAGAGAGAGGGGGGGAGAGAGAAAGAGAGAGAGTGAGAGAGAGGGGGGGGAGAGAGAGAAAGAGAGAGAAAGAGAGAGAGGGGGGAGAGATAGAGAAGAGTGAGAGAAAGAGAGAGAGGGGGGGAGAAAGGGAGATAAGAGCAAAAGACAGGGGGAGATGAGAGAGAACAGAGTTAGGCTTGGGTGATGTACCGTTTATACCCTATACCAGGGTATTTCGGCTGCGGGGGTGTGTGCTACGCCACTGCTCAAATAAATGATGTGCAGCTCAGGGCTCCAGCTATGCATGTGGTTTGCTAACTTGCTAAGTGGCTAGATGTCAAGATCAAGCTTCTTGTGCCAGCAGAGACATTACATCCCCTCCTGGATCAAGATTCTTGTTGCCTAAATTGTTTGGTCATTTTATTTTTGTATAGCACCCCTTGTGTGCGTGCATATTCAGTAATATCATATGCCGGTACGGTATGACGGTATAGAAAAACCTGCATATCGCGCCAGCTTAAACAGAGCTGCTGTGTCTAATTGGCCTGTGATTGTGTTGTGGCCCTATGGACTGAGACGCTACGAGTCATTACCCCTCGCCCAGTCTCTGCTGTCTCACTTCATTTAATAGAGCCTGGAAGGAGGCTTGTGTTTGAGTGAAGCCTGGAACTACGTTAAAAACCTCTGTCTGAGTACTTGTTCTATTATAAATTTTCCTCAGCACTGCCATTATGAAGTATTCCTTGACATTGGCGTTTGTCTGTTTCTTAAGGCCTTCTCATCAGTATGTGAATCGCACATAAAGTATAGACCACATCAGAATGTTGTCACAATAGCAAGCAAATTTAGTTCCGGGTATGATTATGTGCATGGCTGTGCTCTGTATTTACAGAGCAATCACATAATATAGTTGACAGTACAATAAAGAACCAGACAAATTAACTTCTAAGTTATATCTCAAATATATTTTTTCCTCAGTACAGGCGATGTATGGTAGACCTGTTTATCAGTGGTGGTGTTTCTTGAGGCCTGACGCCTTGGGAAGCACATTCAAACCTTTGTCTAAATAGGTTAGCTATTCATTCAGTGGCTGTATCTCAATGTACATCACGAAGGTACACCACGACTCAGAGAAATGAGAATTCATGATGCTCTTCTGTGAATCAACCCAAAAAGTTAATTTACAGAATTCCAAATGTCAGGGGGAAGAGGCTGCTTCAAATATCAACCATCCATTACTTATGGGTACCTTTGTTTTGGGTGTGTGTGTGTGTGTCAATGTTATTTTCCTGTTTGAAAATACAACAGCTTAATGACTGTTCCTCTCTCTATACATATTGTTTTGTACTTGTTCTCCCAGATTTTGTGATAGCCAATTGGTAGTTACAGTTTTGTCCCATCTGTCACGTTCTGACCTTAGTTCCTTTGTTATGTTTCTTGTTTAGGTTGGTCAGGGCGTGAGTTGGGGTGTGTTGTTCTAGTTTTTTTTTATTTATGTGTTTGGCATTCTCAATCAGAGGCAGCTGTCAATCGTTGTTCTGATTGTTATTTTTTTTTGAGTTATAAATGTTCTGAATTATAAATTGATATAATGAACGCTGTGTGACCTTACCACACGCTCCGATCCTTGCGACTCCTCGTCAGAAGAAGAGGACGAGCGTTACACCATCGCTGCAACTCCAGTACGGACTCGGGAGAGGCGAAGGTCAGGAGCCAACACAGCCTCACTACTTCTTTACACATTGCTAGCTTAACCCGAAAGCCAGCCGCACCAATGTGTCAGAGGAAACAACTGGCGACATTGTCAGCAGGACAAAGACATCCCTGCCGGCCAAACCCTCCCCTAATCCTGTCGAGACTGGGCCAATTGTGCACCGCCTTATGGCCGGCTGCAACACAGCCTGGGATCGAACCCGGGTCTGTAGCGACGTCTCAAGCACTGCAGTGCCTTATACCGCGATGCAGTGCCTTATACCGCGATGCAGTGCCTTATACCGCTGCGCCACTCGGGAGGCCACATTACCCATATTTTAATGTATGTCATTTATGTGAAATTAAAGTCATACATTGTTATTCTCTAAAAATGACTCTTTCTATGTGTCTCTGCTTGTCCTCAGTTCCCTTCTGAAAGTCCTGTCTTCATGACTCTCTTTATGCTGTATATATAAACTCCATTAATGACCGCATCCCAAATGGCACCCCACTACCCCCAAGTGCACTATAGAGGTTATAAGGGGCTATTTGGAACGCTATATATGGGTAGTTGAGAATCTAAGAGACCAAAGAAACCCTATTTTGAATGAGGAACTAGAGTCCTTCAAGAGAAACAACAGGTGAACACAGCAGTTGTTCAACTCGTCTTTTATTCATTCATTCCTTTATTATTGCTGTGTTTCTCTCCTTCAAAGTGTGGGAAAGAAAAGCCGCCCTCTCTTCAGCTCCTCCGATTCCTTCTTGCTAATCACCAGTCGACACCCGTACTGCCGTCCAATCATATCTCTCCTTAACCACCTCGTCATCACCTCAACCTGCCATCCAGAATAAGCCTACATTTAGAGTAGGTACTATTGTTCAATTCATTTTAAGTCGTCAGTTTAACTCATTCTCATTATCTCACTCTCAAGGCCAGGAGTTGTTCATGACCATGTGACCTGGCCAGAAATAAAGCCCTAGACTAGTCATACATATAAATATATCTGTTATTGCTGTAGTTGTCATACAGAAAGCCTGTGTAAGTATGGAGATGAGACAATCGCCATGTTTCTCACCATGAGACCATGTTTACAGACAATTACTGAACTAACCCTGTTATTAACCTGTTATGACACTTTGTCCTATCTCTCGCTTCCTCCCATTCCCCAAATGAACAAACACTCAGCAGCAATGTCACTATCTCCTTCATTTAAACTGAGACCCAAACTCTCAGGCTTAGCTAAAATACCCTGTCATTCCGAACTTCAGAGAGATAGATAGATAAATAGAGAAAGTGAAATAGAGAGAGAGAGAGAGATAATTCATCAGTGAGTTTGTCTTTTCTCCTGAGGCCTCTCGCTGATTCCCAATTATTGTTCCACTCTGTAGGTCTTCTGATCAAAGCTAAAAATCCCTGAAAACCTTTTGCCATTAAGAGGGGCTATTAAACCTTTCATGCCTCATCATTCATCTAATAACACCATTCCACTTGGATATGTAACACCATATGTTAGGTTTCACTGCTGATCAGGCCATTTGCCAGCTTTTCAGATCAGAGCTGTTTACTAGTCCTAAAACCAACATTCAGCCAATCACATTGGCTCTTCTAGCCCTAAAACCAACATTCAGCCAATCACATTGCCTCTTCTAGCCCTAAAACCAACATTCATCAAACTACCACACTGTGAGTATGAGTGTGAGTGACCAAACACATCATCAAACTACCACACTGTGAGTATGAGTGTGAGTGACCAAACACACAAACACAGTTCCATCACCACTTCTCTTCCATTCGCTGTTCCTTTTCTATCACTTCCCTGTTCCTTTCTTCATAACTCTTCATAGTCTGATGCCTGAGAGAGGGCAGCTGTTCAACGCCACAGCACTTCACATCCAATGTTCCCACAACGTTCCCACAACGTCCCCACAACATTCCTACAGTATGCCACTTTGACTTCTGTAACGCTTGGTGTTGAACACCCTGTAAATGAGTTGAGAGTATGTAATGAAATACATTTAAAGCATCTTGACTACTAACTTGTCACTGACACTATAGGCTACATTAACAGTGAAAGACTTCTGCTACATGATTATTCTCAATTCTCTACTTATTTACTAATAACAAATTCAATCATTATTCTCTATAAAAAATACTAGGATCTGTCCATATGGCAATAATTTATAGAATAATAGATCATTTTATGTTCCTTTTCTGTGAATGTGTTGAAATATGTTCAGGTCATGCGCAATTCTGTCCAGCTGTATGTTGTGAAAGGACAGAAAAACTAGTCTTGAAATCCAGCTCACTCAACATTTTAGGAATATGGACCGAATGAGGCCTACAAAACACTATTGCATTTCAGAGTGCGTTAGAAGCTCTGATAACAGTCTGTGTCAGTCATTTTATTGTGTGGTGTCTGCTGCAGCATCAGTGTCAGTCAGATAGGAGCCCCCAGCCCCAGAGGCCTCAAATGAAGTCACGGCCTGTAGTAGCTCTCCCAGCCCGTCTTCCTAGCTCCGTTGTGGGACACTGGAGTCCTCAGGGCTGCTGTCCAGCAACTCATCCTCTGAGAAGCTGATGTGCAGACAGGTGTCATTGATGGGGGAGGAGAAGGGGAGCGTGTGCTCGTAGCTGTCCGCGTGTGTGCCTGGGGTGGTGGTGACGCATGACAGGGGCGCAGTTTCCCCCTTCATGTCTTCTAGGGGGCTGCCACAGCCGCTAGAGGCAGTCAGGAACGCCCCCCTGTCCCCAAACGGGTCCTTTTCGTCGTGGAGGGGCGAGAGATGCGATTTAGTCTCGGAGCGGACGCCGGAATCCTCGCTAGCTGAGCCGCACGAGCCGCTCTCGCCGCCTCCGTTGCTGAGCTGGTGGAAGTCTCCTGAGAGTCCGGAAGAGAGGGAGCAGGGTGTGATGTCCGGGAAGGACAGGCTCTCGCTCCGGCTCGGAACGCCACCATTCCCGTCTACTTGTGTGGTCAGGGGCATGGTCAGCGGGTTGAACTCCAACCCCGGAGAGACAGTTCGGCTGGCTCGCTTACGGTTGAAGGACGGGGGAGGCGGGTCCAATTTAGGGATGATCTGTTTAAACCTGTCAATCAGAAAAGAGAGTTGGTTTTATTCGATGGTCACATCTCAAATGACGCCATATTCTCCATGTAGTGCCCTACTTTGATGAACTACTTTAGACCAGAGCTGTGTAGACCAGAGCTGTGTAGACCAGAGCTGTGTAAACCTGTTGATTTAAGCGCATCGAGGGGCACCCCACTCTGTTCCCTATAGTGCACTACTTTTGACAAGTAGTGCACTATATGGGGGTATTAGGGTGTCATTTGAAATGCAGGCTAAGTGAAATATGCGTCTTATATTCCTCAAAATGTCAAATAGTGTCAATAACATGAGCTACTGCTCTTAATGTAAATGTAGTGAGTGTTTTCTCTATAACATGCAGGGGCATTTCAAAGGGAAATAAGCCTCGCTGTTTACATTTTCACAGTGACACTTCCATTCTTTAAACCCAATGCACTTTGAGGTAAGCCGCTGCCCGATGGGAGCTGTGTGTGTGTGTGTGTATGTGTGTGTGTATGTGTGTGTGTGTGTGTGTGTGTGTGTTTGGTGAGAGCAGTCTGGGCACTTATCTTGGTCCCACAGCTCCCCTGTTGGGAGGAAGAGGGGAAGAGAAAGAGAGAGAGAGAGAGAAAGTGAGAGATGAGAGAGAAAGGGAGCTGCAGGCTTTCCTCTCCTCTATCGACAGCACCAAACACACACTATAAATAGCTGCATTGCAGTCTCCCTGTTTAGACCACAGAAAACCCATGGTGGTTATACCACACACACACACAAACACACACACTATGCAGCACCAATCAAAAGTTTGAAAACACCTACTCATTCAAGTTTTTCTGTATTTTTACTATTTTCTACATTGTAGAATAATAGTGAAGACATCAAAACTATGAAATAACACATATGGAATCATGTAATAAACAAAAAAGTCCAAATATATTTTATATTCTTCAAAGTAGCCACCCTTTGCATTGGTCACAGCTTTGCAGACCCTTGGCATTCTCTCATACCTGGAATGCTTTTCCAACAGTCTTGAAGGAGTTCCCACTTACAGTATGCTGAGTACTGGTAACTCTAATGAAATTATTTCAGGGTGGGGGGGGGCGGGAGCAGACCTGACAAGCGCTTGATGGTTTTTGCGACTGCACCTGAAGAAACTTTCAAAGTTCTTGACATTTTCCGGATTGACTGACCTTCATGTTTTAAAGTAATGATGGACTGTCATTTCTCTTTGCTTAGTTGAGCTGTTCTTGCCATAATATGGACTTGGTCTTTTACCAAATAGGGCTATCTTCTGTATACCAACCTTACCTTGTTACAACACAACTGATTGGCTCAAACACATTAAAAAGGAAACAAATTCCAATAATGAACTTTTAACAAGGCATACCTGTTAATTGAAATGCATTCCAGGTGACTACCTCATGAAGCTGGTTGAGAGAATGCTAAGAGTGTGCAAAGCTGTCATTAAAGCAAAGGGTGGCTACTTTGAAGAATCTCAAATATAACATATATTTTAATTTGTTTAACACTTTTTTGGTTACTACATGATTCCATAGTTTTGATGTCTTCACTATTATTCTACAATGTAGAAAAACCCTGGAATGAGTAGGTGTGTCCAAACTTTTGACTGGTACTGTATATACAAAAGTATGTGGACAGCCCTTCAAATGAGTGGATTCGGCTATTTCAGCCATACCTGTTACTGACAGGTGTATAAAATGGAACACACAGCTATGTAATCTCCATAGACAAACTTTGGCATTAGAATGGCCTTACAGAAGAGCTCAGTGACTTTCAACGTGGCACCGTCAGAGGGTGACGGCTTTCCAACAAGTCAGTTTGTCAAATTTTTGCCCTGCTAGAGCTTCTGCTGCTGTTATTGTGAAGTGGAAAATTCAAGGATCAACAACGGCTCAGCATCGTGGTAGGCCACACAAGCTCACAAACACAACCGCAGAGTGTTGAAGTGTGTCGCGAGTAAAAATCATCTGTCCTCGGTTGCAACACTCACTACTGAGTTCCAAACTGCCTCTGGAATCAACGTCAGCACAAGAAGTGTTCGTCGGGAGCTTCATGAAATGGGTTTCCATGGCCAAGCGTTGGCTGGAGTGGTGTAAAGCTAGCCGCCATTGGACTCTGGAGCAGTGGAAACGCATTCTCTGGAGTGATGAATCACAGTCCGACGGACTAATCTTGGTTTTGGAGAATAGCAGGAGAACGCTACCTGACCAAATGCATAGTTCCAATTGTAAACTTTGGTGAAGGAGGAATAATGGTCTGGGGCTGTTCTTCATGGTCCAAGCCCCTTAGTTCCAGTGAAGGGAATTCTTAATGCTACATCAGACAAATACATTCTAGACGATTCTGTGCTTCCAACTTTGTGGTAACAGTTTGGGGAAGGCCCTTTCCTGTTTCAGCATGACAATTCCCCCGTGCACAAAGCGAGATCCATACAGAAATGGTTTGTCGAGATCAGTGTGGAAGAACTTGACTGGCCTGCACAGAGCCCTGACCTCAACCCCATCGAACACCTTTGGGATGAATTGGAACGCTGACTGCAAGCCAGGTCTAATCTCCCAACATCAGTGCCTGACCTCACTAATGCTCTTGTTGCTGAATGGAAGCAAGTCCCCGCAGCAATGTTCCAACATCTAGTGGAAAGGATTCCCAGAAGAGTGAAGGCTGTTATATCAGCAAAGGGGATCAACATATTAATGTCCATGATTTTGGAATTAGATGTTGATGAGCAGGTGTCCACATACTTTTGGTCAGTAGTGTACATCTGTAAACACAGCCAAAGAAACACACACATATTTGTTTGTTTTGTTTCCTAAGTGAAGCTACGACAGCCAATGAGTGAAGCCTGTTTGTAGTGTGTGAGCTGTTATGAGTTGTAACTGTCGTTAGCTCTAACTGGCTCCCTCCTATATGTACTGTGTGCTGCTATTGAACATCTATATAAAGCTTATAACGGGTTTACAAAGGCTTCATTAAGCCTTTCATGTTGTTGCCTGTTAAAGGTGACACTGGCTGGTTCCTAAGTGTGTAGTTATTGAGTTGTATGGAGCCTGGTTTCTAGTTGTGTGATGTGTAGCTATTGAGTTGTATGGAGCCTGGTTTCTAGTTGTGTGATGTGTAGTTATTGAGTTGAATGTAGCCTGGTTTCTAGTTGTGTGATGTGTAGTTATTGAGTTGTATGGCGCCTGGTTTCTAGTTGTGTGATGTGTAGTTATTTAGTTGTATGTAGCCTGGTCTCTAATTGTGTGATGTGTAGCTATTGAGTTGTATGGAGCCTGGTTTCTAGTTGTGTGATGTGTAGTTATTGAGTTGTATGGAGCCTGGTTTCTAGTTGTGTGATGTGTATTTATTGAGTTGAATGTAGCCTGGTTTCTAGTTGTGTGATGTGTAGTTATGTAGTTGTATGGAGCCTGGTTTCTAGTTGTAGTTATAGAATGGTGTGTGAAGTGTAGTTATTGAGTTGTATGTCGCCTGGTCTCTAGTTGTGTGATGTGTAGTTATGTAGTTGTATGTCGCCTGGTATCTAGTTGTAGTTATAGAATGGTGTGTGAAGTGTAGTTATTGAGTTGTATGTCGCCTGGTCTCTAGTTGTGTGATGTGTAGTTATTGAGTTGTATGGAGCCTGGTCTCTAGTTGTGTGATGTGTAGTTATGTAGTTGTATGGAGCCTGGTTTCTAGTTGTAGTTATAGAATGGTGTGTGAAGTGTAGTTATTGAGTTGTATGGAGCCTGGTCTCTAGTTGTGTGATGTGTAGTTATGTAGTTGTATGGAGCCTGGTTTCTAGTTGTAGTTATAGAATGGTGTGTGAAGTGTAGTTATTGAGTTGTATGGAGCCTGGTCTCTAGTTGTGTGATGTGTAGTTATTGAGTTGTATGGAGCCTGGTTTCTAGTTGTGTGAAGTGTAGTTATTGAGTTGTATGGAGCCTGGTCTCTAGTTGTGTGATGTGTAGTTATGTAGTTGTATGTCGCCTGGTCTCTAGTTGTAGTTATAGAATGG
Organism: Oncorhynchus clarkii lewisi; assembly: GCF_045791955.1. NCBI lineage: Eukaryota > Metazoa > Chordata > Actinopteri > Salmoniformes > Salmonidae > Oncorhynchus > Oncorhynchus clarkii. Next base: position 15,866,769 of record NC_092151.1, read on the forward strand.
TGTGTGAAGTGTGGTATTAGACACAGTAGGAGCGAGGGGGTAATAAACAGTATTTTACAGTGAGTCTGACTGAGTGGTTGAATCTCTAGCTAGCAGCTCCCCAGACAGTCTGTGTGATTTCCATATGTTTGACTCAGCACTTCTGTCCTGTCTGCTGTCTGGGCTTCCATGCACCTCCCTCCCAGTGCTACCACTCCTCCTCTCTTTCTCCCTCCCCCTCTCTCGACCTCTCTCTTTCTCTTTCCCCCTCCTCCCCCCTCCTCCCTCACTCCTCCTCTCTCAACCTCTCTCTTTCCCCCTCCTCCCCCCTCCCTCACTCCTCCTCTCTCGACCTCTCTTTCTCTTTCTCCCTCCTCCCCCCTCCCTCACTCCTCCTCTCTCTTTCTTTTTCCCCCTCCTCCCCCCTCCCTCACTCCTCCTCTCTCTTTCTCTTTCCCCCTCCTCCCCCCTCCCTCACTCCTCCACTCTCGACCTCTCTCTTTCTCTTTCCCCCTCCTCCACCCCCCCTCACTCCTCTCTCTTTCTCTTTCCCCCTCCTCCCCCCTCCCTCACTCCTCCTCTCTCGACCTCTCTCCCTCCCTCACTCCTTCTCTCTTTCTCCCTCCTCCCCCCCATCACTCCTCCTCTCTCGACCACTCTGTTTCTCATTCCCCCTCCTCCCCCCTCTCTCGACCTCTCTCCCTCCCTCACTCCTTCTCTCTTTCTCATTCCCCCTCCTCCCCCCTCTCTCGACCTCTCTCCCTCCCTCACTCCTTCTCTCTTTCTCATTCCCCCTCCTCCCCCCTCTCCCGACCTCACTCCTCCTCTCTCAATCTCTCTCTTACCCCCCCTCTCTCCCTCCCTCACTCATCCACTCTCAACCTCTCTCTTTCTCTTTCCCCCTCTCTCCCTCCCTCACTCCTCCTCTCTCAACCTCTCTCTTTCTCTTCCCCCCCTCCCTCACTCCTCCACTCTCGACCTCTCTCTTTCTCTTTCTCCCTCCTCCCCTCTCTTTCCCTCCCTCACTCCTCCTCTCTCTAGCTCTTTCTCCTTCTCCTCCTCTCAATTCAATGTAAGGGCTTTATTGGCATGAGAAACATATGTTAACATTGCCAAAGCAAGTGAAGTAGATAATATACTAAAGTGAAATAAAACTTAACAGTAAACATTAAACAAAAAGAAGCTCAAAAAGAATAAAGACATTTTATGTCAATATGCAGTGTTTTAACGATGTGCAAATAGTTGAAGTAGAAAAAGGGAGAATAGATCAACATTAATATGGGTTGTATTTACAATAGTGTTTGTTCTTCACTGGTTGCCCTTTTCTTGTGGCAACAGGTCACAAATATTGCTGCTGTGATGGCACACTGTGGTATTTCACGGTGGCCTTTCTTAATAGCAAAGCTATAGTACATAGTCAAAGCTTTCCTTAATTCCGGGTATGTCACAGTGGTCAGGTATTGTGCCCCTGTGTACTCTCTGTTTAGGGCCAAATAGCATTCTAGTTTGCTCAGTTCTTTTTTTGTTAATTCTTTCCAATGTGTCAAGTAATTCTCTTTTTGTTTTCTCATGATTTGGTTGGGTCAAATTGTGTTGCTGTCCTGGGGCTCGGGGTCTCTTTGTGTTTGTTGACAGAGAGTTCAGTTCATCTCTCTGTAGGTGATGGCTTTGTTATGGAAGGTCTGGGAATCGCTTCCTTTTAGGTGGTTGTAGAATTTAACGTCTCTTTTCTGGATTTTGATCATTAGTGGGTATTGGCCTAATTCTGCCCTGCATGCATTATTTGGTGTTTTGTGAATTATTGGTTGGTGAGCGGACCCCAGACCTCACAACCATATAGGGCGGGCATTGGGTTCTATAACTGATTCAAGTATTTTTAGCCAGATCCTAATTGGTATGTCGAATTTGATGTTCCTTTTGATGGCATAGAAGGCCCTTCCTGCCTTGTCTCTCAGCTCGTTCACAGCTTTGTGGAAGTTACCTGTGGCGCTGACGTTAGGGCCGAGGTATGTCTAGTTTTTTGTGTGCTCTAGGGCAACGGTATCTAGATGGAATTTGTATATGTGGTCCTGGCAACTGGACCTTTTTTGGAACACCATTTGTTTTGTTTTACTGAGATTTACTGTCAGGGCCCACTCTCTACCTCTCTCTTTCTACTGGCCTCCTCTCTCTACCTCTCTCTTTCTACTTGCCTCCTCTCTCTACCTCTCTCTTTCTACTGGCCTCCTCTCTCTACCTCTCTCTTTCTACTTGCCTCCTCTCTCTACCTCTCTCTTTCTACTGGCCTCCTCTCTCTACCTCTCTCTTTCTACTGGCCTCCTCTCTCTACCTCTCTCTTTCTACTGGCCTCCTCTCTCTACCTCTCTCTTTCTACTGGCCTCCTCTCTCTACCTCTCTCTTTCTACTGGCCTCCTCTCTCTACCTCTCTCTTTCTACTGGCCTCCTCTCTCTACCTCTCACTTTGTACTTGCCTCCTCTCTCTACCTCTCTCTTTCTACTGGCCTCCTCTCTCTACCTCTCTCTTTCTACTTGCCTCCTCTCTCTACCTCTCACTTTCTACTTGCCTCCTCTCTCTACCTCTCTCTTTCTACTTGCCTCCTCTCTCTACCTCTCACTTTGTACTTGCCTCCTCTCTCTACCTCTCTCTTTCTACTGGCCTCCTCTCTCTACCTCTCTCTTTCTACTTGCCTCCTCTCTCTACCTCTCTCTTTCTACTGGCCTCCTCTCTCTACCTCTCTCTTTCTACTTGCCTCCTCTCTCTACCTCTCTCTTTCTACTTGCCTCCACTCTATCTCTCTCTTTCTACTTGCCTCCTCTCTCTGCCTCGCTCTTTCTACTTGCCTCCACTCTCTACCTCTCTCTTTCTACTGGCCTCCTCTCTCTTTCTACTGGCCTCCTCTCTCTACCTCTCTCTTTCTACTTGCCTCCACTCTCTACCTCTCTCTTTCTACTGGCCTCCTCTCTCTATCTACTTGCCTCCTCTCTCTACCCCTCTCTTTCTACTTGCCTCCACTCTCTACCTCTCTCTTTCTACTGGCCTCCTCTCTCTATCTACTTGCCTCCTCTCTCTACCCCTCTCTTTCTACTGGCCTCCACTCTCTACCTCTCGCTTTCTACTTGCCTCCTCTCTCTGCCTCGCTCTTTCTACTTGCCTCCACTCTCTACTTCTCTCTTTCTACTTGCCTCCTCTCTCTGCCTCGCTCTTTCTACTTCCCTCCTCTCTCTGCCTCGGTCTCCTTCCCCCTCCTTTCGCTGCCTTTCTGTCTCCTTCCCCCTCCTATCTCTGTCTGATTCCCCTCCTCCCCCTCTCTGTATCCCTCTCGTTCTCTCTCTACCCTTCTCTCTCTCCCGCTCTCCCTCTCTGTCATTCTCTCTCCCTCTCTACCCTTCTCTCTCTCCCTTACCCCTCTCTTTCCCTCTCTCTTTATACCCCTCTCTCTCTCCCTCTCTGTCCTTCTCTCTCACGCTCTACCCTTCTCTCTCTCCCTTACCTCTCTCTTTACCCCCTCTCTCTCTACCCTTCTCTCTCTCCCTTACCCCTCTCTTTCCCTCTCTTTACCCCTCTCTGGCCTTCTCTCTCCCTTACCCCTCTCTTTCCCTCTCTCTTTACCCCTCTCTCTCTCTACCCCCCTCTCTCTCCCTCTCTGTCCTTCTCTCTCCCGCTCTACCCCTCTCTCACTCCCTCTCTGTCCTTCTCTCTCCCGCTCTACCCCCCCCTCTCTCCCTTACCCCTCTCTGTCTCCCTCTCGTTCTCTCTCTACCCTTCTCTCTCTCCCGCTCTACCCCTCTCTCTCTCCCTCTGTCCTTCTCTCTCCCTCTCTACCCTTCTCTCTCTCCCACTCTCTCTCTCCCTCTCTGGTCTTCTCTCTCCCTCTCTACCCTTCTCTCTCTCCCTTACCCCTCTCTTTACCCCTCTCTCCCGCTCTACCCCTCTCTCTGTCCTTCTCTCTCCCTCTCTACCCTTCTCTCTCTCTCCCTTACCCCTCTCTTTACCCCTCTCTGTCTCCTTCTCGTTCTCTCTCTACCCTTCTCTCTCTCCCGCTCTACCCCTCTCTCTCTCCCTCTCTGTCCCTCTCTACCATTCTCTCTCTCTCTTTACCCCTCTCTGTCTCCCTCTTGTTCTCTCTCTACCCCTCTCTCTCGTTCTCTCTGTCCTTCTCTCTCCCTCTCTACCCCATCTCTCTCCCTCTCTGTCCTCTCTACCCTTCTCTCTCTCCCTCTCTACCAATCTCTGTCTCCCTCTACCCCTCTCTCTCTCCCTCTCTGTCCTTCTCTCTCCCTCTCTACCCTTCTCTCTCTCCCTTACCCCTCTCTTTCCCTCTCTCTTTACCCTTCTCTCTCTCCTGCTCTACCCCTCTCTCTCTCCCTACTCTGGCTGGCAGTAAGGTCTCCCTACTCCTCCCTACCCCCGGAGACATTAGTCTGGCTGGCAGTAAGGTCTCCCTACACCTCCCTACCCCCGGACACATTACTCTGGCTGGCAGTAAGGTCTCCCTACTCCTCCCTACCCCCGGAGACATTACTCTGGCTGGCAGTAAGGTCTCCCTACTCCTCCCTACCCCCGGAGACATTACTCTGGCTGGCAGTAAGGTCTCCCTACTCCTCCCTACCCCCGGAGACATTACTCTGGCTGGCAGTAAGGTCTCCCTACTTCTCCCTACCCCCGGAGACATTACTCTGGCTGGCAGTAAGATCTCCCTACTCCTCCCTACCCCCGGAGATATTACTCTGGCTGGCAGTAAGGTCTCCCTACACCTCCCTACCCCCGGACACATTACTCTGGCTGGCAGTAAGGTCTCCCTACTCCTCCCTACCCCCGGAGACATTACTCTGGCTGGCAGTAAGGTCTCCCTACTCCTCCCTACCCCCGGAGACATTACTCTGGCTGGCAGTAAGGTCTCCCTCCCTACTCCTCCCTACCCCTGGAGACATTACTCTGGCTGGCAGTGAGGTCTCCCTACTCCTCCCTACCCCTGGAGACATTACTCTGGCTGGCAGTAAGGCAGTAAGGTCTCCCTACTCCTCCCTACACCTGGATACATTACTCTGGCTGGCAGTAAGGCAGTAAGGTCTCCCTACTCCTCCCTACCCCCGGAGACATTACTCTGGCTGGCAGTAAGGCAGTAAGGTCTCCCTACTCCTCCCTACCCCTGGAGACATTACTCTGGCTGGCAGTGAGGCAGTAAGGTCTCCCTACTCCTACCTACCTCTGGCTGGCATCTACTCATGCATGCAGTTCTACTACAGTATAACACCCCAGAGACAGGCGTACTTAGACAAAGCCTGCATTCCAAATGGCACCCTATTCCTGTTTAGTACACTACTTTTGACTAGGGCCCATAGGGAAACCCATAGGGCTCTGGTCAAAAGTAGTGCACTATTTAAGAAATAGGGTGCCATTTGGGATGCAAGCAGAGGGTCAAACACCCTCGTAAAGACCTACTCCTCAGTAGCTGAACACAAGCAGAGGGTCAAACACCCTCGTAAAGACCTACTCCTCAGTAGCTGAACACAAGCAGAGGGTCAAACACCCTGTAAAGACCTACTCCTCAGTGGCTGAACACAAGCAGAGGGTCAAACACCCTGTAAAGACCTACTCCTCAGTGGCTGAACACAAGCAGAGGGTCAAACACCCTGTAAAGACCTACTCCTCAGTGGCTGAACACAAGCAGAGGGTCAAACACCCTGTAAAGACCTACTCCTCAGTGGCTGAACACAAGCAGAGGGTCAAACACCCTGTAAAGACCTACTCCTCAGTGGCTGAACACAAGCAGAGGGTCAAACACCCTGTAAAGACCTACTCCTCAGTGGCTGAACACAAGCAGAGGGTCAAACACCCTGTAAAGACCTACTCCTCAGTGGCTGAACACAAGCAGAGGGTCAAACACCCTGTAAAGACCTACTCCTCAGTAGCTGAACACAAGCAGAGGGTCAAACACCCTGTAAAGACCTACTCCTCAGTGGCTGAACACAAGCAGAGGGTCAAACACCCTGTAAAGACCTACTCCTCAGTGGCTGAACACAAGCAGAGGGTCAAACACCCTCATAAGACCTACTCCTCAGTGGCTGAACACAAGCAGAGGGTCAAACACCCTGTAAAGACCTACTCCTCAGTAGCTGAACACAAGCAGAGGGTCAAACACCCTGTAAAGACCTACTCCTCAGTGGCTGAACACAAGCAGAGGGTCAAACACCCTGTAAAGACCAACTTCTCAGTGGCTGAACACAAGCAGAGGGTCAAACACCCTGTAAAGACCTACTCCTCAGTGGCTGAACACAAGCAGAGGGTCAAACACCCTGTAAAGACCAACTTCTCAGTGGCTGAACACAAGCAGAGGGTCAAACACCCTGTAAAGACCTACTCCTCAGTGGCTGAACACAAGCAGAGGGTCAAACACCCTGTAAAGACCTACTCCTCAGTGGCTGAACACAAGCAGAGGGTCAAACACCCTGTAAAGACCTACTCCTCAGTGGCTGAACACAAGCAGAGGGTCAAACACCCTGTAAAGACCTACTCCTCAGTAGCTGAACACAAGCAGAGGGTCAAACACCCTGTGAAGACCTACTCCTCAGTGGCTGAACACAAGCAGAGGGTCAGTGGATGAGTGGGATGCTTATGGGGGTTTATGGTTGGGACCTAGTGTCCAGTTCAACACACTAGGAATAGAGTTAGAGGTGGAGGGGTATGTGTGGGGCGTGTTTGTTTGTGTGTGTGTGTGTGGGGGGGGGGGGGGGGGGGGGTTGAGTGAATACTTCATTTAATGTGATGTTTATGAGTATGAGAAGTTATAGTGTGATTATGCTGTTGTGTGTGTGTGTGTGTGTGTGTGTGTGTGTGTGTGTGTGCAGCCACCTGAGAAGGATGGTAGGTGCAATATCCTTGCTAATGGACCCACTCTGATAGCAGTGCAAACATTTCACTTCCTAACGAGCTAAAACATACAACTACGCACATAACGTCTGACCTTATCACAATCCCCATTTTCAGACAAAAAGAACACTGCTAAACTATACAGTCTTTGATACCAAATCAAAAACCTCACTGTCTCTCTCTCTCTCTCTCTCCCCATTCCCTCTCTCCCCCATTCTCTCTCTCCCTCATTTCTCTCTCTCTCTCTCCCCATTCTCTCTCTCGCCCATTTCTCTCTCTCCCTCATTTCTCTCTCTCTCTCTCCCCATTCTCTCTCTCACCCATTTCTCTCTCTCTCTCTCCCCATTCTCTCTCTCGCCCATTTCTCTCTCTCCCTCATTTCTCTCTCTCTCTCTCTCTCCCCATTCTCTCTCTCACCCATTTCTCTCTCTCCCTCGTTTCTCTCTCTCTCTCTCCCCATTCTCTCTCTCGCCCATTTCTCTCTCTCCCTCATTTCTCTCTCTCTCTCTCCCCATTCTCTCTCTCACCCATTTCTCTCTCTCCCTCATTTCTCTCCTTCTCTCTCTGTCATAGACACAATCAAGACCCCACTAGCCCTATCATTTGAATGTCATTAAATTGATAACATGATGATCACATCTATGATAACATGATGATGATTACATCTATGATAACATGATGATTACATATATGCTAGCATGATGATGATTATATCTATGATAACATGATGATGATTATATCTATGATAACATGATGATGATTACATCTATGATAACATGATGATGATTACATCTATGATAACATGATGATGATTATATCTATGATAACATGATGATTACATCTATGATAACATGATGATGATTATATCTATGATAACATGATGATTACATCTATGATAACATGATGATGATTATATCTATGATAACATGATGATGATTATATCTATGATAACATGATGATGATTATATCTATGATAACATGATGATGATTACATCTATGCTAATATGATGATGATTACATCTATGCTAATATGATGATGATTATATCTATGCTAACATGATGATGATTACATCTATGATAACACGATGATAATTACACCTATGCTATTATGATGATGATGATTATAATATATGCTAAAATGATGATGATTGCACACATATGTTAATATGCAGTAATCATGAGTGCCCTGATATGATAGCCTGTCCTACACACTTCCCAGGGGTGACACAGGACAGGCATGCGTTCAGTAAATGAAACGTGCACAGAGGTACTTTAAGAGGGGCACCACTGCCCACACATGCCGTTGTACAACACAGTCCCATGCTTGTTTCATATACACAGTTTCACATGCCGGAGGACTGTATACTCACATCCACAGAGAGGAGGAGAGAAGATGAAAGGAGAGGAGGGGAGAGCTAGGCTGGCTATGGTTCTGTTATCAGTGGGCCCCCAAGGCTCCCAGAGAGACGGGCTGGTGCACCACAGGAATCAGGAATAGGGGGAGGTTACTGGTTAGGGATGGGGGAGGTTACTGGTTAGGGATGGGGGAGGTTACTGGTTAGGGATGGGGGAGGTTACTGGTTAGGGATGGGGGAGGTTACTGGTTAGGAATGGGGGAGGATACTGGTTAGGAATCGGGGAGGTTACTGGTTAGGGATGGGGGAGGTTACTGGTTAGGAATGGGGGAGGTTACTGGTTAGGGATGGGGGAGGTTACTGGTTAGGAATGGGGGAGGATACTGGTTAGGGATGGGGGAGGTTACTGGTTAGGAATGGGGGAGCTTACTGGTTAGGGATGGGGGAAGTTACTGGTTAGGGATGGGGGAGGTTACTGGTTAGGGATGGGGGAGGTTACTGGTTAGGAATGGGGGAAGTTACTGGTTAGGAATGGGGGAGGTTACTGGTTAGGGATGGGGGAGGTTACTGGTTAGGAATGGGGTAAGTTACTGGTTAGGAATGGGGGAGGTTACTGGTTAGGGATGGGGGAGGTTACTGGTTAGGGATGGGGAGGTTACTGGTTAGGGATGGAAGGGTTAGATTAAGACGAGGATGAGCAAGAGGGGTTCCTCACACCTGTGCCAAAGACAGAGAACAATTAGACTGCGGTAAGGCTCTGTATCTCTGCACAAATCACACAGAGCACAGGGACCACAGTAACTACTGCAGAGTGTATGACTCTCTTCTCCTTTAAGAGACCACAGTAACTACTGCAGAGTGTATGACTCTCTTCTCCTTTAAAACCTGTTAGGGATAGGGGGCAGCATTTTCACTTTGGATGAATTGCGTGCCCATAGTGAACTGCATCCTACTCTGTCCTAGATTGCTAATATATGCATATTATTATTACTATTGGATAGAAAACACTCTGAAGTTTCTAAAACTGTTTGAATTATGTCTGTGAGTATAACAGAACTCATAGGGCAGGCAATCTTCCAAACAGGAAGTGGAAATTCTGAAGGCAGGTCTAATTTTAAGTCATCGCCTATTCACTTCCAAACAAGATATGGATATGTTAGCACTTCCTACGCCTTCCACAAAATGTCAACATTCAGTAGAACGTGGAATGAACATCCTAGTGTGAATTTTGACCGAATCGCAGGGGAATGAGTCATTGTCCTGGCAGAATGCCATTTTCTGGTTAAGCAATTGTCTGTTGATATCACCTGCGTTCCATTTGACTGCAGACGAAAACGAATGCTCCGGTTGGAATGTTATTGGATATATATGAAAATAACATCCTGAAGATTGATTCTCTACTTAGTTTGACCAGTTTATTCGACCTGGAATATATATTTTTTAAGTTTTCGTGCGAGTTCGCCTGGACCCGCGTCAGCTCTTGGGCACGTGAGCTGAAAGTGGTAGCAAATGCAGCTAATTGGACACTAGTATTGGACATTATGGAACAAAACAACGATTTATTGTGGAACTAGGACTCCTTGCACTGCATTCTGATGAAAGGTAAGGGAATATTTATGATGTAATTTCGTATTTCTGTTGACTCCAACATGGCAGAGAAATATATTTACGTCTTAGTGCCGTTTTAGATTATTGCATGGTATGCTTTTTTCGTAAAGTTTAAAAAAAATCTGACACAGTGGTTGCATTAAGAACCAGTGTATCTTTAATTATATGTAAAACATGTATCTTTCGTCAAAGTCTATGATGAGTATTTCTGTTATCTGATGTAGCTCTCTGTAATTACTCCTGATATTTTGGAGGCATTTCTGAACATGCCGTCAATGTAAACCGATATTTGTGGATATAAATATGCATATTATCGAACAAAACATAAATGTATTGTGTAACATGTCATATGAGTGTAATCTGATGAAGATTATTAAAGGTTAGTGAATAATTTTATCTCTAATTCTGCGTTTGTGACTCTATCTTTGGCTGGGGAAAATGGCTGTGTTTTTTTTTTTTTGGTGGTGGTGGTGATCTAACATAAATATATGTTGTGTTTTCGCTGTAAAACATTTTAAAAATCGGACATGATGGGTAGATTAACAAGATGTTTATCTTTCATTTGCTGTATTGGGCTTGTTAATGTGTGAAAGTTAAATACTAAAAAAATATATTTTTGAATTTCCCGCGCCACCTTTTCAGCTGAATGGGGAGGCTTCCGTTAGCGAAACGAAAACCCCATTAGCCATAAGAAGCTTAGAAACTACTGCAGAGGGTGTGACTCGCCTCTCGCAGAGGGTGTGACTCTCCTCTCCTTTAACCTGTTAGAGCTCTAGGGGCGCTATTTCATTTTTGGATAAAAAACGTTCCCGTTTTAAGCGCGATATTTTGTCACGAAAAGATGCTCGACTATGCATATTCTTGACAGTTTTGGAAAGAAAACACTCTGAAGTTTCAGAATCTGCAAAGATTTTGTCTGTAAGTGCCCCAGAACTCATTCTACAGGCGAAACCAAGATGATGCATCACCCAGGAATTAGCAGAATTTCTGAAGCTCTGTTTTCCATTCTCTCCTTATATGGCTGTGATTGCGCAACGAATGAGCCTACACTTTCTGTCGTTCGCCCAAGGTCTTAGCAGCATTGTGACGTATTTGTAGGCATATCATTGGAAGATTGACCATAAGAGACTACATTTTCCAAGTGTCCGCCTGGTGTCCTGCGTCGAATTCGGTGCGCAATTGCCAGCTGCTTCTACTTTACCATTTGATTCAGGGGAGAAAGCATGTGTCCAAGAACGATGTATCAATGAAGAGATATGTGAAAAACACCTTGATGATTGATTCTAAACAACGTTTGCCATGTTTTCAGTCGATATTATGGAGTTAATTTGGAAAAAAGTTAGCGTTTTGAGGACTGAATTTTCGGATTTTTTTTGGTAGCCAAATGTGATATATAAAACGGAGCTATTTCTAATACACAAGGAATCTTTTTGGAAAAACTGAACATCTGCTATCTAACTGAGAGTATCCTCATTGAAAACATCAGAAGTTCTTCAAAGGTAAATGATTTTATTTGAAGGCTTTTATGTTTTTGTTAATGTTGCGTGCTGGATGCTAACGCTAATGCTAACGCGAAATGCTAACGCGAAATGCTAATGCTTGTTTTCCTATGGTTGAGAAGCATATTTTGAAAATCTGAGATGACAGTGTTGTTTACAAAAGGCTAAGCTTGAGAGATGGCATATTTATTTCATTTCATTTGCGATTTTCATAAATAGTTAACGTTGTGTTATGCTAATGAGCTTGCTGATAGATTTACACAATCCTGGATACAGGGGTTTTTTCATAGCTAAACGTGACGCAGAAAACGGAGCGATTTGTCCTAAACAAATAATCTTTCAGGAAAAACTGAACATTTGCTATCTGAGAGTCTCCTCATTGAAAACATCTGAAGTTCTTCAAAGGTAAATGATTTTATTTGAATGCTTTTCTGTTTTTTTGTGTAAATGTTGCCAGCTGAATGCTAATGCTAAATGCTACGTTAGCCATCAATACTGTTACACAAATGCTTGTTTTGCAATGGTTGAGAAGCATATTTTGAAAATCTGAGATGACAGTGTTGTTAACAAAAGGCTAAGCTTGAGAGATGGCATATTTATTTCATTTCATTTGCGATTTTCATGAATAGTTAACGTTGCGTTATGGTAATGAGCTTGAGTCTGTATTCACGATCCCGGATCCGGGATGGGGAGATCAGAAAGGTTAAGAGACCACAGTAACTACTGCAGAGGGTTTGACTCTCCTCTCCTTTAAGAGACCACAGTAACTACTGCAGAGTTTATGACTCCCTTCCCTTTAAGAGACCACAGTAACTATTGCAGAGGGTGTGACTGTCCTCTCCTTTAAGAGACCACATAAACTACTGCAGAGGGTGTGACTGTCCTCTCCTTTAAGAGACCACAGTAACTACTGCAGAGGGTTTGACTCTCCTCTCCTTTAGGAGACCACAGTAACTACTGCAGAGGGTGTGACTGTCCTCTCCTTTAAGAGACCACAGTAACTACTGCAGAGGGTTTGACTCTCCTCTCCTTTAAGAGACCACAGTAACTACTGCAGAGGGTGTGACTGTCCTCTCCTTTAAGAGACCACAGTAACTACTGCAGAGGGTGTGACTGTCCTCTCCTTTAAGAGACCACAGTAACTACTGCAGAGGATTTGACTCTCCTCTCCTTTAAGAGACCACAGTAACTACTGCAGAGGGTTTGACTCTCCTCTCCTTTAAGAGACCACAGTAACTACTGTAGAGGGTGTGACTCTCCTCTCATTTAAGAGACCACAGTAACTACTGCAGAGGGTGTGACTGTCCTCTCCTTTAAGAGACCACAGTAACTACTGCAGAGGGTTTGACTCTCCTCTCCTTTAAGAGACCACAGTAACTACTGCAGAGGGTGTGACTGTCCTCTCCTTTAAGAGACCACAGTAACTACTGCAGAGGGTTTGACTCTCCTCTCCTTTAAGAGACCACAGTAACTACTGTAGAGTGTATGACTCTCCTCTCCTTTAAGAGACTACAGTAACTACTGTAGAGGGTGTGACTCTCCTCTCCTTTAAAGACCACAGTAACTACTGCAGAGGGTGTGACTATCCTCTCCTTTAAGAGACCACAGTAACTACTGCAGAGGGTGTGACTCTCCTCTCCTTTAAGAGACCACAGTAACTACTGCAGAGGGTGTGACTGTCCTCTCCTTTAAGAGACCACAGTAACTACTGCAGAGGGTGTGACTCTCCTCTCCTTTAGGAGACCACAGTAACTACTGTAGAGGGTGTGACTCTCCTCTCCTTTAAAGACCACAGTAACTACTGCAGAGGGTGTGACTATCCTCTCCTTTAAGAGACCACAGTAACTACTGCAGAGGGTGTGACTGTCCTCTCCTTTAAGAGACCACAGTAACTACTGCAGAGGGTGTGACTGTCCTCTCCTTTAAGAGACCACAGTAACTACTGCAGAGGGTGTGACTCTCCTCTCCTTTAAGAGACCACAGTAACTACTGCAGAGGATGTGACTGTCCTCTCCTTTAAGAGACCACAGTAACTACTGCAGAGTGTGTGACTCTCCTCTCCTTTAAGAGACCACAGTAACTACTGCAGAGGGTGTGACTGTCCTCTCCTTTAAGAGACCACAGTAACTACTGCAGAGGGTGTGACTCTCCTCTCCTTTAAGAGACCACAGTAACTACTGCAGAGGGTGTGACTCTCCTCTCCTTTAAGAGACCACAGTAACTACTGCAGAGGGTGTGACTCTCTTCTCCTTTAAGAGACTACAGTAACTACTGCAGAGGGTGTGACTGTCCTCTCTTTTAAGAGACCACAGTAACTACTGCAGAGGATTTGACTCTCCTCTCCTTTAAGAGACCACAGTAACTACTGCAGAGGGTTTGACTCTCCTCTCCTTTAAGAGACCACAGTAACTACTGCAGAGGGTGTGACTGTCCTCTCCTTTAAGAGACCACAGTAACTACTGCAGAGGATTTGACTCTCCTCTCCTTTAAGAGACCACAGTAACTACTGCAGAGGGTTTGACTCTCCTCTCCTTTAAGAGACCACAGTAACTACTGCAGAGGGTGTGACTGTCCTCTCCTTTAAGAGACCACAGTAACTACTGCAGAGGATTTGACTGTCCTCTCCTTTAAGAGACCACAGTAACTACTGCAGAGGATTTGACTCTCCTCTCCTTTAAGAGACCACAGTAACTACTGCAGAGTGTGTGACTCTCCTCTCCTTTAAGAGACCACAGTAACTACTGCAGAGGGTGTGACTCTCCTCTCCTTTAAGAGACCACAGTAACTACTGCAGAGGGTGTGACTCTCCTCTCCTTTAAGAGACCACAGTAACTACTGCAGAGGGTGTGACTCTCTTCTCCTTTAAGAGACTACAGTAACTACTGCAGAGGGTGTGACTGTCCTCTCTTTTAAGAGACCACAGTAACTACTGCAGAGGATTTGACTCTCCTCTCCTTTAAGAGACCACAGTAACTACTGCAGAGGGTTTGACTCTCCTCTCCTTTAAGAGACCACAGTAACTACTGCAGAGGGTGTGACTGTCCTCTCCTTTAAGAGACCACAGTAACTACTGCAGAGGATTTGACTCTCCTCTCCTTTAAGAGACCACAGTAACTACTGCAGAGGGTGTGACTGTCCTCTCCTTTAAGAGACCACAGTAACTACTGCAGAGGGTGTGACTGTCCTCTCCTTTAAGAGACCACAGTAACTACTGCAGAGGATTTGACTGTCCTCTCCTTTAAGAGACCACAGTAACTACTGCAGAGGATTTGACTCTCCTCTCCTTTAAGAGACCACAGTAACTACTGCAGAGGGTTTGACTCTCCTCTCCTTTAAGAGACCACAGTAACTACTGTAGAGGGTGTGACTCTCCTCTCATTTAAGAGACCACAGTAACTACTGCAGAGGGTGTGACTGTCCTCTCCTTTAAGAGACCACAGTAACTACTGCAGAGGGTGTGACTGTCCTCTCCTTTAAGAGACCACAGTAACTACTGCAGAGGGTTTGACTCTCCTCTCCTTTAAGAGACCACAGTAACTACTGCAGAGGGTGTGACTGTCCTCTCCTTTAAGAGACCACAGTAACTACTGTAGAGGGTGTGACTGTCCTCTCCTTTAAGAGACCACAGTAACTACTGCAGAGGGTTTGACTCTCCTCTCCTTTAAGAGACCACAGTAACTACTGCAGAGGGTGTGACTGTCCTCTCCTTTAAGAGACCACAGTAACTACTGCAGAGGGTGTGACTGTCCTCTCCTTTAGGAGACCACAGTAACTACTGCAGAGGGTGTGACTATCCTCTCCTTTAAGAGACCACAGTAACTACTGCAGAGGGTGTGACTGTCCTCTCCTTTAAGAGACCACAGTAACTACTGCAGAGGGTTTGACTCTCCTCTCCTTTAAGAGACCACAGTAACTACTGCAGAGGGTGTGACTCTCCTCTCCTTTAAGAGACCACAGTAACTACTGCAGAGGATTTGACTGTCCTCTCCTTTAAGAGACCACAGTAACTACTGCAGAGGATTTGACTCTCCTCTCCTTTAAGAGACCACAGTAACTACTGCAGAGTGTGTGACTCTCCTCTCCTTTAAGAGACCACAGTAACTACTGCAGAGGGTGTGACTGTCCTCTCCTTTAAGAGACCACAGTAACTACTGCAGAGGGTGTGACTCTCCTCTCCTTTAAGAGACCACAGTAACTACTGCAGAGGGTGTGACTCTCCTCTCCTTTAAGAGACCACAGTAACTACTGCAGAGGGTGTGACTCTCTTCTCCTTTAAGAGACTACAGTAACTACTGCAGAGGGTGTGACTGTCCTCTCTTTTAAGAGACCACAGTAACTACTGCAGAGGATTTGACTCTCCTCTCCTTTAAGAGACCACAGTAACTACTGCAGAGGGTTTGACTCTCCTCTCCTTTAAGAGACCACAGTAACTACTGCAGAGGGTGTGACTGTCCTCTCCTTTAAGAGACCACAGTAACTACTGCAGAGGATTTGACTCTCCTCTCCTTTAAGAGACCACAGTAACTACTGCAGAGGGTGTGACTGTCCTCTCCTTTAAGAGACCACAGTAACTACTGCAGAGGGTGTGACTGTCCTCTCCTTTAAGAGACCACAGTAACTACTGCAGAGGATTTGACTGTCCTCTCCTTTAAGAGACCACAGTAACTACTGCAGAGGGTGTGACTGTCCTCTCCTTTAAGAGACCACAGTAACTACTGCAGAGGGTGTGACTCTCCTCTCCTTTAAGAGACCACAGTAACTACTGCAGAGGGTGTGACTCTCCTCTCCTTTAAGAGACCACAGTAACTACTGCAGAGGGTGTGACTCTCTTCTCCTTTAAGAGACTACAGTAACTACTGCAGAGGGTGTGACTGTCCTCTCTTTTAAGAGACCACAGTAACTACTGCAGAGGATTTGACTCTCCTCTCCTTTAAGAGACCACAGTAACTACTGCAGAGGGTTTGACTCTCCTCTCCTTTAAGAGACCACAGTAACTACTGCAGAGGGTGTGACTGTCCTCTCCTTTAAGAGACCACAGTAACTACTGCAGAGGATTTGACTCTCCTCTCCTTTAAGAGACCACAGTAACTACTGCAGAGGGTTTGACTCTCCTCTCCTTTAAGAGACCACAGTAACTACTGCAGAGGGTGTGACTGTCCTCTCCTTTAAGAGACCACAGTAACTACTGCAGAGGATTTGACTGTCCTCTCCTTTAAGAGACCACAGTAACTACTGCAGAGGATTTGACTCTCCTCTCCTTTAAGAGACCACAGTAACTACTGCAGAGTGTGTGACTCTCCTCTCCTTTAAGAGACCACAGTAACTACTGCAGAGGGTGTGACTGTCCTCTCCTTTAAGAGACCACAGTAACTACTGCAGAGGGTGTGACTCTCCTCTCCTTTAAGAGACCACAGTAACTACTGCAGAGGGTGTGACTCTCCTCTCCTTTAAGAGACCACAGTAACTACTGCAGAGGGTGTGACTCTCTTCTCCTTTAAGAGACTACAGTAACTACTGCAGAGGGTGTGACTGTCCTCTCTTTTAAGAGACCACAGTAACTACTGCAGAGGATTTGACTCTCCTCTCCTTTAAGAGACCACAGTAACTACTGCAGAGGGTTTGACTCTCCTCTCCTTTAAGAGACCACAGTAACTACTGCAGAGGGTGTGACTGTCCTCTCCTTTAAGAGACCACAGTAACTACTGCAGAGGATTTGACTCTCCCTCCTTTAAGAGACCACAGTAACTACTGCAGAGGGTGTGACTGTCCTCTCCTTTAAGAGACCACAGTAACTACTGCAGAGGGTGTGACTGTCCTCTCCTTTAAGAGACCACAGTAACTACTGCAGAGGATTTGACTGTCCTCTCCTTTAAGAGACCACAGTAACTACTGCAGAGGATTTGACTCTCCTCTCCTTTAAGAGACCACAGTAACTACTGCAGAGGGTTTGACTCTCCTCTCCTTTAAGAGACCACAGTAACTACTGTAGAGGGTGTGACTCTCCTCTCATTTAAGAGACCACAGTAACTACTGCAGAGGGTGTGACTGTCCTCTCCTTTAAGAGACCACAGTAACTACTGCAGAGGGTGTGACTGTCCTCTCCTTTAAGAGACCACAGTAACTACTGCAGAGGGTTTGACTCTCCTCTCCTTTAAGAGACCACAGTAACTACTGCAGAGGGTGTGACTGTCCTCTCCTTTAAGAGACCACAGTAACTACTGTAGAGGGTGTGACTGTCCTCTCCTTTAAGAGACCACAGTAACTACTGCAGAGGGTTTGACTCTCCTCTCCTTTAAGAGACCACAGTAACTACTGCAGAGGGTGTGACTGTCCTCTCCTTTAAGAGACCACAGTAACTACTGCAGAGGGTGTGACTGTCCTCTCCTTTAGGAGACCACAGTAACTACTGCAGAGGGTGTGACTATCCTCTCCTTTAAGAGACCACAGTAACTACTGCAGAGGGTGTGACTGTCCTCTCCTTTAAGAGACCACAGTAACTACTGCAGAGGGTTTGACTCTCCTCTCCTTTAAGAGACCACAGTAACTACTGCAGAGGGTGTGACTCTCCTCTCCTTTAAGAGACCACAGTAACTACTGCAGAGGATTTGACTGTCCTCTCCTTTAAGAGACCACAGTAACTACTGCAGAGGATTTGACTCTCCTCTCCTTTAAGAGACCACAGTAACTACTGCAGAGTGTGTGACTCTCCTCTCCTTTAAGAGACCACAGTAACTACTGCAGAGGGTGTGACTGTCCTCTCCTTTAAGAGACCACAGTAACTACTGCAGAGGGTGTGACTCTCCTCTCCTTTAAGAGACCACAGTAACTACTGCAGAGGGTGTGACTCTCCTCTCCTTTAAGAGACCACAGTAACTACTGCAGAGGGTGTGACTCTCTTCTCCTTTAAGAGACTACAGTAACTACTGCAGAGGGTGTGACTGTCCTCTCTTTTAAGAGACCACAGTAACTACTGCAGAGGATTTGACTCTCCTCTCCTTTAAGAGACCACAGTAACTACTGCAGAGGGTTTGACTCTCCTCTCCTTTAAGAGACCACAGTAACTACTGCAGAGGGTGTGACTGTCCTCTCCTTTAAGAGACCACAGTAACTACTGCAGAGGATTTGACTCTCCTCTCCTTTAAGAGACCACAGTAACTACTGCAGAGGGTGTGACTGTCCTCTCCTTTAAGAGACCACAGTAACTACTGCAGAGGGTGTGACTGTCCTCTCCTTTAAGAGACCACAGTAACTACTGCAGAGGATTTGACTGTCCTCTCCTTTAAGAGACCACAGTAACTACTGCAGAGGGTTTGACTCTCCTCTCCTTTAAGAGACCACAGTAACATGTAAAATGCGGGTGGTTCAGTGAAATAAGTCACCTTGCGTGAGACCTAAAGACTTACATAAGCTCAGCAGGCTAACACAAAGCCTGCATTCGAATCCAGTAACAGTGCAATATTTGGGAGGTTATTCTACACATGTTACTGTAGCTTCTCCTGCCAGGCACAAGAGTAAATGTGAGAATATAACATCTGCCTACATGGGACAATACGAAATGACCAAATCAATGGCAATATAATTATGTTTATGTTTGAGAGTGTTGACGGCTTGCTGTACATACAGACCAACACAATGCATACTGCCTCAGCCCTATCTAGCTATTGACCCCACAAATCAATACCCCACAAAACAACCGGCCTGCCACTCAACCAAATAACCTTTCAACACATCGATCCCACTCAATCTCTTATTCCCAAACAAGCAACATAGACTCCGCCACCAAGCAACCAGTCTTTTCTCCCAGGAACAGGACAAAGTTTGGTTTATAAAGAAAGAAGAGATCAATAAGAAACCTAGGTCTGGATAATCCTCAACACTTGATCAGAATGAATCTCCTAATAGAGATGGGCTTGTTCAAAGGGCCTGTGGGACAGACAGACAGATGTACGGAGGGACAGACAGAAAGACGAACGGACGGACAGACGGCCACCACGCACTATGGCATCAAACCTCACAGTCCCCATTGATGCAACTCTGGTTAGCTTGCTCAGAATCTAATTGGCTGCCCTGAGATTGGTACCTCCAGGGGGGCTTGCAAGGTGGCCCATGGATATGAGCCGGGATACCCTGCTTGGTGAGAGTACAACCTCAGATTGACGATGGAATGACATGGAGTTTCTGTGGAGATATCAACAGACTGAACAGCACACAGCTCAATGTGAGAGAAGAGTGGAAGGTGGTGAAACTCCAGTCACCATGTGTCATACTGAGAGAGAGAGGAAGAGATAGAGGGAGGGAGAGACAGAGAGCAAGAGTGAAAGGGACTTGGAGAGGTGGGGGGAGAGAGAGAGAGAGAGAGAGAGAGAGAGAGAGAGAGAGAGAGAGAGAGAGAGAGAGAGAGAGTGTGTGATCTAGTCAATTTCAGCGCTCCAGCAGTGAGTATCCAACTGACAACCAGTAAATCCACAATTCCATTACTCAACCAACTCACATTAGCTAGCATTAGCATAATTAGCTCAGTGGCTAACGAGGCTAATGAGGGTGGATGTCAGAACAGGAGCAGCAGGCCAGACACACACAGCCAGTCGCTACTACTAACAATAGATAGATAGAATGCCAGAGAGAGAGAGAGAAAGACATCGACATAGAGAGATAGAGAAACAGAGATGAGAGATGAGCACAGGGGAATACAGTAAATAACCAGAGAGGAGAGATTCCTGACATGTTACAGAGGGAGGAGGGAAGGGAGAGAGAGAGGGTGAGAGAGAGGGTGAGAGAGAGGGCGAGAGAGGGCGAGAGAGGGGGTGATAAGGTAAGAGAATATGCTAGAGGGCTATGACTCACTGGAGAATTTAGTACATATGCTACAAATCACCATGTGTGTCTGTCTCTGTGTGTGTGTGGTACAGTAGTAACATTTCTACCTCTCTCCCTCTACCACTCCCCTCCCCTTTCTACCTCTCTCCCTTTCTACCTCTCTCCCTCCACCCCTCCCCTTTCTACCTCTCTCCTTCTACCACTCCCCTTTCTACCTCTCTCCCTCCACCCCTCCCCTTTCTACCTCTCTCCTTCTACCACTCCCCTTTCTACCTCTCTCCCTCAACCAATCCCCTTTCTACCTCTCTCCCTCTACCACTCCCCTTTCTACCTCTCTCCCTCTACCACTCCCCTTTCTACCTCTCTCTCTCTCCCTCTACCACTCCCCTTTCTACCTCTCTCCCTCTACCACTCCCCTTTCTACCTCTCTCCCTCAACCACTCCCCTTTCTACCTCTCTCTCTCTCCCTCTACCACTCCCCTTTCTACCACTCCCCTTTCTACCTCTCTCTCTCTCCCTCTACCTCTCTCCCTCTACCACTCCCCTTTCTACCTCTCTCCCTCTACCACTCCCCTTTCTACCTCTCTCCCTCTACCACTCCCATTTCTACCTCTCTCCCCAACCACTCCCCTTTCTACCTCTCTCTCTCTCCCTCTACCACTCCCCTTTCTACCTCTCTCCCTCTACCACTCCCCTTTCTACCTCTCTCCCTCAACTACTCCCCTTTCTACCTCTCTCCCTCTACCACTCCCCTTTCTACCTCTCTCCCTCTACCACTCCCCTTTCTACCTCTCTCCCTCTCTCTCTCTCTCTCACTCCCTCTCCATCCTGTATTGTCCTGCTCTGTGGCTTGTACATAACTCAGTATGTTACCATAACAGACTCAATTTCTATTAGACTGGTCCCAGATCTGTATACTGGCACAAAAAAAAACCAGAGAGAGCGAGTGAGAGAGAAGGAGGAGGGTATGAGACCACTGGTAATAAAGTTGAAGGAATAGCTCCACTATCCTCCCTCAGACACAGCCCTCTCTCACCAGCTGGCTTCAATGTCAACTTGGGCTGTTACTGTGTGACACAGCTGCTTGGGAAAAAATAAGGAAGGTTTGAACTTAACATTTGGAAGTTTCCTCATGTTTTTTTGGTGTGTTTTCCCTGCCTTTTGACAAACAGGGGTTGATTTTACCCATATGTTGGGGGATAGAGTTACAGGATTTGTGGGGAAGAGGAGCTAGGATTGGTGTGTATCTGTCTGTGGATTGGTCATAGGAAACGACAGGATGTGAGTCTGACTGCAGGGATTTAGACACAGTCTCTGAGGGCTTTGTTTCTGCCTGACCCACTCATACAGAGAGAGGGGGGGAAGACAAAGACCTTAAAACACACACATGTATGTCCACACACACACAGAGCACTCCTAAACGCTGCAGAGCCAATCACAACGTTTTATTCCCCTCGCTGTTAATGGGCTTTAGTATACACACCCTGGAGGAGTGTCACGGCCCTGTGGGTCTGAATGGTACTGAGAGGGGTTGTGAGGGACGTAGAGACAGAGAGAGAGAGAGAGAGAGAGAGAGAAAGAGAGAGACCTAGATATTCTGCACAGATTCTGCCAGACCTGGGCCCTGCCAGACCTGGGCCCTGCCAGACCTGGGCCCTGCCAGACCTGGGCCCTGACAGTAAATCTCAGTAAGACAAAAACTATGGTGTTCCAAAATAGGTCCAGTTGCCAGGACCACAAATACAAATCTAGACACCGTTGCCCTAGAGCACACAAACAACTATACCTACCTCGGCCTAAACATCAGCACCACTGGTAACTTCCACAAAGCTGTGAACGATCTGAGAGACAAGGCAAGAAGGGCCTTCTACATCATCAAAAGGAACATAAAATTTGACATTCCATTTAGGATATGGCAAAAACCCATTGCTCTTTATGGTTGTGAGGTCAACCAAGAATTCACAAAATGGGACAAACACCAAATTGAGACTCTGCATAAAGAATTCTGCAAACAATACCCCCTGTGTACAACACCAAGAGAAGACAGGCTATGTGCACACTGAACACAAAATCTATTTTCTCTTTTGTACTTGAACTATTTGTACATCGTCACAACACTGTATATAGCCATAATATGACATTTCAAATATCTCTCTATTCCTTTTAAACTTTTATGAATGTTATGTTGACTGTTCATTTTACTTTAGTTTATTATCTATTTCATTTGCTTAGGCAATGTAAACATATTATGTTTGAATTGAATTGAGAGACTGAGTTTTAATGTGTCCCCCATCCCTAAAAATATAGTGTGTACTACGAAACCTCAACACAACATTACCTAGTATAATACATACTAGAGAGATGTACTACCAAACACTCCCTAAAACACTTCAGCGAGCAGGCCTTTCTAATCGACCTGGCCCGGGTATCCTGGAAGGATATTGACCTCATCCCGTCACTTAAAGCGCTTTCCTCACCATCTTAAATAAGTATGCCCCATTCAAAAAATCTCGAACTAAGAACAGATACAGCCCTTGGTTCACTCCAGACTTGACTGCCCTTGACCAGAACAAAAACATCCTGTGGCGTACTGCATTAGCATCGAATAGCCCCCGTGATAGACAACTTTTCAGGGAAGTTAGGAACCAATATACACAGTCAGTTAGGAAGCTACGGCTAGCTATTTCAAACAGAAATGTGCATCCTGTAGCACTAATTCCAATAAGTTTTGGGACACTGTAAAGTCCATGGAGAATAAGAGCAGCTCCTCCCAGCTGCCCACTGCACTGAGGCTAGGAAACACTGTGACCACCAATAAATGTACGATAATTGAGAATTTCAATAAGCATTTTTCTACGGTTGGCCATGCTTTCCACCTGGCTACCCCAACCCCGGCCAACAGCTCTGCACCCCCCCCCAGCAACTTGCCCAAGCCCCCCCTGCTTCTCCTTCACCCAAATCCAGATAGCTGATGTTCTGAAAGTGCTGCAAAATCTGTCATCCCCCTCTTCAAAGGGGGAGTCACTCTAGACCCAAACTGTCATAGACCTTTATCTATCCTACCATACCTTTCTAAAATCTTCAAAAGCCAAGTTAACAAACAGGTTAACTTCTCCACTATGCAATCTGGTTTCCGAGCTGGTCATGGGCGCACCTCAGCCACGCTCAAGGTCCTAAACGATATCATAACCGCCATCGATAAAGACAGTACTGTGCAGCCGTTTTCATCAACCTGGCCAAGGCTTTTGACTCTCCGCATTCTTATCGGCAGTCTCAATAGCCTTGGTTTCTCAAATGACTGCCTCGCCAAGTTCACCAAGTACTTCTCAGATAGAGTTCAGTGTGTCAAATTGGAGGGCCTGTTGTCCGGACCTCTGGCAGTCTCTATGGGGGTGCCCCAGGGTTCAATTCTCGGGCCGACTCTTTTCTCTGTATATATCAATGATGTCGCTCTTGATGCTGGTGATTCTCTGATCCACCTCTACACAGACGACACCATTCTGTATTCATCTGGCCCTTCCTTGGACACTGTGTTAACAGACCTCCAAACGAGCTTCAATGTCATACAACACTCCTTCCGTGGCCTCCAACTACTCTTAAATGCTAGTAAAACTAAATGCATGCTTTTCAACCGATTGCTGCCCGCACCCGACCCACCCACCTAGCATCACTACTCTGGACGGTTCTGACTTAGAATATGTGGACAACTACAGATACCTAGGTGTCTGGTTAGACTGTAAACTCTCCTTCCAAACTCACATTAAGCATCTCCAATCCAAGAATCGGCTTCCTATTTCGCAACAAAGCCTCCTTCACTCATGCTGCCAAACATACCTTTGTAAAACTGAGTATCCTACCAATCCTTGACTTATGTGATGTAATTGACAAAATAGCCTCCAACACTCTACCTAAAATTGGATGGGGTCTATCACAGTGCCATCCATTTTGTCACCAAAGCCCCATATACTACCCACCACTGCGACCTGTATGCTCTTGTTGGCTGGCCCTCACTACGTATTCGTCGCCAAACCCACCCACTGGAGAGGAGGCCTGTTCTGTTGTGTTCTGTTGTGTGGGGATGAGAGGAGGCTAGGCCTGTTCTGTTGTGTGGGGATGAGAGGAGGCTAGGCCTGTTCTGTTGTGTGGGGATGAGAGGAGGCTAGGCGTGTTCTGTTGTGTGGGGATGAGAGGAGGCCTGTTCTGTTGTGTTCTGTTGTGTGGGGATGAGAGGAGGCCTGTTATGTTGTGTGGGGATGAGAGGAGGCCTGTTCTACTGTGTTCTGTTGTGTGGGGATTAGAGTAGTCCTGTTCTGTTGTGTGGGGATGGGAGGAGTCCTGTTCTGTTGTGTTCTGTTGTGTGGGGATGAGAGGAGGCCTGTTATGTTGTGTGGGGATGAGAGGAGACCTGTTCTGTTGTGTTCTGCTGTGTGGGGATGAGAGGAGGCCTGTTCTGTTGTGTGGGGATGAGAGGAGACCTGTTCTGTTGTGTTCTGTTGTGTGGGGATGAGAGGAGGCCTGCTATGTTGTGTGGGGATGAGAGGAGGCCTGTTCTGTTGTGTGGGGATGAGAGGAGGCCTGCTATGTTGTGTGGGGATGAGAGGAGGCCTGTTATGTTGTGTTCTGCTGTGTGGGGATGAGAGGAGGCCTGTTCTGTTGTGTTCTGTTGTGTGGGGATGAGAGGAGGCCTGTTATGTTGTGTGGGGATGAGAGGAGGCCTGTTATGTTGTGTGGGGATGAGAGGAGGCCTGTTATGTTGTGTGGGGATGAGAGGAGGCCTGTTCTGTTGTGTTCTGCTGTGTGGGGATGAGAGGAGGTCTGTTCTGTTGTGTGGGGATGGGAGGAGTCCTGTTCTGTTGTGTTCTGTTGTGTGGGGATGAGAGGAGGCCTGTTCTGTTGTGTGGGGATGAGAGGAGACCTGTTCTGTTGTGTTATGTTGTGTGGGGATGAGAGGAGGCCTGTTATGTTGTGTGGGGATGAGAGGAGGCCTGTTCTGTTGCGTTATGTTGTGTGGGCATGAGAGGAGGCCTGTTCTGTTGTGTTCTGTTGTGTGGGGATGAGAGGAGGCCTGTTCTGTTGTGTGGGGATGAGAGGAGGCCTGTTCTGTTGTGTGGGGATGAGAGGAAGCCTGTTCTGTTGTGTGGGGATGAGAGGAGGCCTGTTATGTTGTGTGGGGATGAGAGGAGGCCTGTTCTGTTGTGTTATGTTGTGTGGGGATGAGAGGAGGCCTGTTCTGTTGTGTTCTGTTGTGTGGGGATGAGAGGAGGCCTGTTCTGTTGTGTGGGGATGAGAGGAGGCCTGTTCTGTTGTGTGGGGATGAGAGGAAGCCTGTTCTGTTGTGTGGGGATGAGAGGAAGCCTGTTCTGTTGTGTGGGGATGAGAGGAAGCCTGTTCTGTTGTGTGGGGAGAGAGGAGGCCTGTTCTGTTGTGTGGGGATGAGAGGAGGCCTGTTCTGTTGTGTGGGGATGAGAGGAGGCCTGTTCTGTTGTGTGGGGATGAGAGGAAGCCTGTTCTGTTGTGTGGGGATGAGAGGAAGCCTGTTCTGTTGTGTGGGGATGAGAGGAAGCCTGTTCTGTTGTGTGGGGATGAGAGGAAGCCTGTTCTGTTGTGTGGGGATGAGAGGAGGCCTGTTCTGTTGTGTGGGGATGAGAGGAAGCCTGTTCTGTTGTGTGGGGATGAGAGGAAGCCTGTTCTGTTGTGTGGGGATGAGAGGAGGCCTGTTCTGTTGTGTTCTGTTGTGTGGGGATGAGAGGAGGCCTGTTCTGTTGTGTGGGGATGAGAGGAGGCCTGTTCTGTTGTGTGGGGATGAGAGGAAGCCTGTTCTGTTGTGTGGGGATGAGAGGAGGCCTGTTCTGTTGTTTGGGGATGAGAGGAGGCCTGTTCTGTTGTGTGGGGATGAGAGGAGGCCTGTTCTGTTGTGTGGGGATGAGAGGAGGCCTGTTCTGTTGTGTGGGGATGAGAGGAAGCCTGTTCTGTTGTGTGGGGATGAGAGGAGGCCTGTTCTGTTGTGTGGGGATGAGAGGAGGCCTGTTCTGTTGTGTGGGGATGAGAGGAGGCCTGTTCTGTTGTGTGGGGATGAGAGGAAGCCTGTTCTGTTGTGTGGGGATGAGAGGAGGCCTGTTCTGTTGTGTGGGGATGAGAGGAGGCCTGTTCTGTTGTGTGGGGATGAGAGGAGGCCTGTTCTGTTGTGTGGGGATGAGAGGAGGCCTGTTCTGTTGTGTTCTGTTGTGTGGGGATGAGAGGAGGCCTGTTCTGTTGTGTTCTGTTGTGTGGGGATGAGAGGAGGCCTGCTATGTTGTGTGGGGATGAGAGGAGGCCTGTTATGTTGTGTTCTGCTGTGTGGGGATGAGAGGAGGCCTGTTCTGTTGTGTTCTGTTGTGTGGGGATGAGAGGAGGCCTGTTATGTTGTGTGGGGATGAGAGGAGGCCTGTTATGTTGTGTGGGGATGAGAGGAGGCCTGTTCTGTTGTGTTCTGCTGTGTGGGGATGAGAGGAGGTCTGTTCTGTTGTGTGGGGATGGGAGGAGTCCTGTTCTGTTGTGTTCTGTTGTGTGGGGATGAGAGGAGGCCTGTTCTGTTGTGTGGGGATGAGAGGAGACCTGTTCTGTTGTGTTCTGTTGTGTGGGGATGAGAGGAGGCCTGTTCTGTTGTGTGGGGATGAGAGGAGACCTGTTCTGTTGTGTTATGTTGTGTGGGGATGAGAGGAGGCCTGTTATGTTGTGTGGGGATGAGAGGAGGCCTGTTCTGTTGTGTTCTGCTGTGTGGGGATGAGAGGAGGCCTGTTCTGTTGTGTGGGGATGAGAGGAGGCCTGTTCTGTTGCGTTATGTTGTGTGGGGATGAGAGGAGGCCTGTTCTGTTGTGTGGGGATGAGAGGAGGCCTGTTCTGTTGTGTGGGGATGGGAGGAGGCCTGTTCTGTTGTGTGGGGATGAGAGGAAGCCTGTTCTGTTGTGTGGGGATGAGAGGAGGCCTGTTATGTTGTGTGGGGATGAGAGGAGGCCTGTTCTGTTGTGTTATGTTGTGTGGGGATGAGAGGAGGCCTGTTCTGTTGTGTGGGGATGAGAGGAGGCCTGTTCTGTTGTGTGGGGATGAGAGGAAGCCTGTTCTGTTGTGTGGGGATGAGAGGAAGCCTGTTCTGTTGTGTGGGGATGAGAGGAAGCCTGTTCTGTTGTGTGGGGATGAGAGGAGGCCTGTTCTGTTGTGTGGGGATGAGAGGAAGCCTGTTCTGTTGTGTGGGGATGAGAGGAGGCCTGTTCTGTTGTGTGGGGATGAGAGGAAGCCTGTTCTGTTGTGTGGGGATGAGAGGAAGCCTGTTCTGTTGTGTGGGGATGAGAGGAAGCCTGTTCTGTTGTGTGGGGATGAGAGGAAGCCTGTTCTGTTGTGTGGGGATGAGAGGAAGCCTGTTCTGTTGTGTGGGGATGAGAGGAGGCCTGTTCTGTTGTGTGGGGATGAGAGGAAGCCTGTTCTGTTGTGTGGGGATGAGAGGAGGCCTGTTCTGTTGTGTGGGGATGAGAGGAAGCCTGTTCTGTTGTGTGGGGATGAGAGGAAGTCTGTTCTGTTGTGTGGGGATGAGAGGAAGCCTGTTCTGTTGAGTGGGGATGAGAGGAAGCCTGTTCTGTTGTGTGGGGATGAGAGGAAGCCTGTTCTGTTGTGTGGGGATGAGAGGAAGCCTGTTCTGTTGTGTGGGGATGAGAGGAGGCCTGTTCTGTTGTGTGGGGATGAGAGGAGGCCTGTTCTGTTGTGTGGGGATGAGAGGAAGCCTGTTCTGTTGTGTGGGGATGAGAGGAAGCCTGTTCTGTTGTGTGGGGATGAGAGGAATCCTGTTCTGTTGTGTGGGGATGAGAGGAGGCCTGTTCTGTTGTGTGGGGATGAGAGGAAGCCTGTTCTGTTGTGTGGGGATGAGAGGAAGCCTGTTCTGTTGTGTGGGGATGAGAGGAGGCCTGTTCTGTTGTGTTCTGTTGTGTGGGGATGAGAGGAGGCCTGTTCTGTTGTGTGGGGATGAGAGGAGGCCTGTTCTGTTGTGTGGGGATGAGAGGAAGCCTGTTCTGTTGTGTGGGGATGAGAGGAGGCCTGTTCTGTTGTGTGGGGATGAGAGGAGGCCTGTTCTGTTGTGTGGGGATGAGAGGAGGCCTGTTCTGTTGTATGGGGATGGGAGGAAGCCTGTTCTGTTGTGTGGGGATGAGAGGAAGCCTGTTCTGTTGTGTGGGGATGAGAGGAGGCCTGTTCTGTTGTGTGGGGATGAGAGGAGGCCTGTTCTGTTGTGTGGGGATGAGAGGAAGCCTGTTCTGTTGTGTGGGGATGAGAGGAGGCCTGTTCTGTTGTGTGGGGATGAGAGGAGGCCTGTTCTGTTGTGTGGGGATGAGAGGAGGCCTGTTCTGTTGTGTGGGGATGAGAGGAAGCCTGTTCTGTTGTGTGGGGATGAGAGGAGGCCTGTTCTGTTGTGTGGGGATGAGAGGAGGCCTGTTCTGTTGTGTGGGGATGAGAGGAGGCCTGTTCTGTTGTGTTCTGTTGTGTGGGGATGAGAGGAGGCCTGTTCTGTTGTGTGGGGATGAGAGGAGTCCTGTTCTGTTGTGTGGGGATGGGAGGAGGCCTGTTCTGTTGTGTGGGGATGAGAGGAAGCCTGTTCTGTTGTGTGGGGATGAGAGGAGGCCTGTTCTGTTGTGTGGGGATGGGAGGAAGCCTGTTCTGTTGTGTGGGGATGAGAGGAGGCCTGTTCTGTTGTGTGGGGATGAGAGGAGGCCTGTTCTGTTGTGTTCTGTTGTGTGGGGATGAGAGGAGGCCTGTTCTGTTGTGTGGGGATGGGAGGAAGCCTGTTCTGTTGTGTGGGGATGAGAGGAGGCCTGTTATGTTGTGTGGGGATGAGAGGAAGCCTGTTCTGTTGTGTGGGGATGAGAGGAGGCCTGTTCTGTTGTGTGGGGATGAGAGGAGGCCTGTTATGTTGTGTGGGGATGAGAGGAGGCCTGTTCTGTTGTGTGGGGATGAGAGGAAGCCTATTCTGTTGTGTGGGGATGAGAGGAGGCCTGTTCTGTTGTGTGGGGATGAGAGGAGGCCTGTTCTGTTGTGTGGGGATGAGAGGAAGCCTATTCTGTTGTGTGGGGATGAGAGGAGGCCTGTTCTGTTGTGTGGGGATGAGAGGAGGCCTGTTATGTTGTGTGGGGATGAGAGGAGGCTAGCAGCTCCTGACTCCTTTTCTTCTAGATGAAAGAGAGGGACTGTACTGTCTGTGACTGCCAAATAGGAGCTCCAATACATTGTGTATAATCATGACCAGGCAATGGTGTGTGTGTGTGTGTGTGTGTGTGTGTGTGTGTGTGTGTGTGTGTGTGTGTGTGTGTGTGTGTGTGTGCTGCATTGAATAGGCCCTCTGGCATATGGCTACTCTCAAATGTGGCTGGTCTTCAAGAAAGGTTTGTACAGTAAGATGTATAAACTAAGCTATGTTTAGATAGTTTACCTTTCATCCAGGGCTGTCAAATTCCTTGTTTCGAACCGCACAATCTCATTTGACGACACTTCCGAGCTGTCTTTCCGCCCTGGCTTCCCATTGGATGTTCTTCTGATGAGTGTGTCTGTCTCCGTCTCCCCCCCGTTTTGAGAGCCCAGTGGTTTGGTCCCATTCTCCAGGTTGAGGAGGTTGAGGTAGGACTCGGCACCATCCACCTGGGAGGCGGTGAGGGGGGGGGTTTGGAGTGTCCCTGCAGGGGTGGAGGTGATGGGCTGGTCCATGCTGCTCAAGCTGTAATGGTTCTTCAGGTTGAGTGACAGAGACCTGGTCGTCCATGACGACTCCTGATCATCTACAGGGGAAGGAAGAGAAATGTCTTTAACTGCCAAAGTTGAACACAAATAGTCAAAAAATGAATATTTGAATTAAATGAAGCAAACAAGTCTAACTTTAGCCCACACTCTCAATGTCCCTAGTTGTTAGTCAGTTTCTCTCACACCTCCTTCCCTGTCTCTTTCTCACAGACAAAAATTACTCAAAATCAAAACACACACACACACACACACACACACACACACACACACACACACACACACAGTTGTCAGTCAATTTCTTCTGTCTTTCTTTCAGATCATCATCTCATTATCAGTTTTTCTCTCTCTTTCCTTCCTCCATTTCTCTCACTTATTTCTCCCTATCTCAATCTCTCTCTAACACACACACACACAAATACACACATGCCTATGTGAGTACACTCTCCAGAGACAGAGGTTTTGGCTGTGCAGCCGGCAGCGTCTGAGTGGACTGTGTCTTAGATTGGTTGGATTAGCATTTACTAGTTCTGGGTGTACCATGATTTAAGATAGCATGAAACACCATGTGTCAACCCCACAAAAACAAATATACAGACACTACCACACAAATGGTGCCATACTGGTAGCAATGGCTGATAGGTCCCATTCATTTAGATTTAGCTATTTGTGTTTTGATTGCTCTTTTGAATTTGTTTTAATTGGTCATCATGACCAAGATGAAAGACTGTTGTTGTCTTGTTTGGCTAAGATAACTACACTCTAAAAATGAGGGCTTCAACACGGCTTCTTCTAAGATCCTCAAAGTGCTTTGAAGAACCTTAGGGTTCTTGGCACTGAAAATGGCCCCCAAAAGGTTCTTCCAAGAACCCCATAGGAGGTGTGGTTCATAGAGGAACCTCATTAGTTGGTGCTGGGTTCTTTCAAGGACCTAACTGGCCGATGGAAACATTTGGATTTGAAAAGACAGCAGGTTCAGGCACTAACAGTAACTGAAACATGTAAAGATCTCCTCAATTTAAGGTTTGTCCCTTATATGATCTAAATGGATATTGTTTTATGATGATACCATCTATCCTTTCAGATTTGTGCCAATCTTTCTAAAAACAGAAAATGGACACAATTCAATGGATATCAATCAACAAAGAGGTAAGAATGTGTTGAAGGCTAGCTGTGTTGGGTGCAGATGACTGAACTTGCTCACTTTTGAGTCTGCCTGCAGGTATACAGACGAGGATGCATACAAAGGTATTCAATTGGTATTGGTATGGACACATTTCAGTTGAAGGCATTCAGTTGTACAACTGACTAGGTATCCCCTTTCCCTCTTCAATGAACAGCACATAGGCCTCTACTTTGTGGACAAGGTATGTGTATGAAAACCATTATCAAAACAGTTTTTTCATTCACATTCACCACGGAAACCAAGGTATGAATACTGTCGTATGCATGTTTTGTTAATCATCTGTATAATTATTATTTTTTGGATTCCCAGACTTCACCCTCCCTACACCTCTGATGAATATAACAGGAAACCTGTTATCACCATGCACTGCTAAATCATTCTGGCTATGGATACGGAGAACATCAAAACATTAACATCAACAGGCCAGAGGATATACACATTAGACTTGGGGCTCTGCTGGGAGTTTAAACAGGCCAGAGGATATACACATTAGACTTGGGGCTCTGCTGGGAGTTTAAACAGGCCAGAGGATATACACATTAGACTTGGGGCTCTGCTGGGAGTTTAAACAGGCCAGAGGATATACACATTAGACTTGGGGCTCTGCTGGGAGTTTAAACAGGCCAGAGGATATACACATTAGACTTGGGGCTCTGCTGGGAGTTTAAACAGGCCAGAGGATATACACATTAGACTTGGGGCTCTGCTGGGAGTTTAAACAGGCCAGAGGATATACACATTAGACTTGGGGCTCTGCTGGGAGTTTAAACAGGCCAGAGGATATACACATTAGACTTGGGGCTCTGTTGGAGTTTAAACAGGCCAGAGGATATACACATTAGACGTGGGGCTCTGCTGGGAGTTTAAACAGGCCAGAGGATATACACATTAGACTTGGGGCTCTGCTGGGAGTTTAAACAGGCCAGAGGATATACACATTAGACTTGGGGCTCTGCTGGGAGTTTAAACAGGCCAGAGGATATACACATTAGACTTGGGGCTCTGCTGGGAGTTTAAACAGGCCAGAGGATATACACATTAGACTTTGGGCTCTGCTGGGAGTTTAAACAGGCCAGAGGATATACACATTAGACTTGGGGCTCTGCTGGGAGTTTAAACAGGCCAGAGGATATACACATTAGACTTGGGGCTCTGCTGGGAGTTTAAACAGGCCAGAGGATATACACATTAGACTTGGGGCTCTGCTGGGAGTTTAAACAGGCCAGAGGATATACACATTAGACTTTGGGCTCTGCTGGGAGTTTAAACAGGCCAGAGGATATACACATTAGACTTGGGGCTCTGCTGGGAGTTTAAACAGGCCAGAGGATATACACATTAGACTTGGGGCTCTGCTGGGAGTTTAAACAGGCCAGAGGATATACACATTAGACTTGGGGCTCTGCTGGGAGTTTAAACAGGCCAGAGGATATACACATTAGACTTTGGGCTCTGCTGGGAGTTTAAACAGGCCAGAGGATATACACATTAGACTTGGGGCTCTGCTGGGAGTTTACCTCTCTTTGGATAGTTTTTTTCTGCTTTGCCACTAAAACCATAATAAACACTGACAACTAAAATATTGTGTTATTGTTATTATTGTTGTTATTGTTATGCTTATCATTATTAATAACCCAAATGGTTCATCAAAAGGTTCTTTGAGGATCCATTAAAAGGGGTTCTTTGAAGAACTTATAGTGGTTCCCCCAGTTTCAATTTGAAGAACCCCTAAAGGATACTCCAGGAACCTTTTCTTTTTAGAGTGTAGCAGCTAGCTAGCTATGGATTGTATGAATTTGAATGCGATTAATTGCGCAGCCCTAGTGGTGAGCTTTCAGCACCGCGTGGCAGAGGTAACGTTAGCTTCACCCAAGTGGGTGATACACAGAGTTCGTGGAGATTAGTAGCTAGCTAGTTAGCTAACCATCAAGCTACAAAGCCCGGAGAAAGGACATTGGGGACAGAAAAGTGAACTGGGCTCATATCTCTATAAGTGCTCTGTTGAGGATGCGGACCTAACTGTCTCACCTCCGTGACCATCCATACCTGAAGTTCCTCCTCTCGTAACGCCATCTGAACTGCTTCAATTCATCACTCATCCTTCCAGTACCTAACTTCCTATCTGTGGTGATACAATGTTATTATTTGGGATTTGTTGTAGTTTGTTATATGCTTTTGTATACGCAATTCAGCTTTTAACTGCCATGTACACAACATAAAACTAACCAAACAAATACATACTGACAAGTCTGCACACACACACACACACACACACACACACACACACACACACACACACACACACACACACACACACACACACACACACACACACACACAGGGTCCAAAATGAACACTTGCCAAGCGCCAAATGCGGGTAGATTTTCCATTTGGAGGGGAAATCTCAGAAGGCTATCCACCACACTGGAGATGAATCTCAGAAGGCTATCCACCACACTGGAGGGTAAATCTCAGAAGGCTATCCACCACACTGGAGGGTAAATCTCAGAAGGCTATCCACCACACTGGAGGGTGAATCTCAGAAGGCTATCCACCACACTGGAGATGAATCTCAGAAGGCTATCCACCACACTGGAGATGAATCTCAGAAGGCTATCCACCACACTGGAGGGTAAATCTCAGAAGGCTATCCACCACACTGGAGGGTAAATCTCAGAAGGCTATCCACCACACTAGAGGGTAAATCTCAGAAGGCTATCCACCACACTGGAGGGTAAATCTCAGAAGGCTATCCACCACACTGGAGATGAATCTCAGAAGGCTATCCACCACACTGGAGGGTAAATCTCAGAAGGCTATCCACCACACTGGAGGGTAAATCTCAGAAGGCTATCCACCACACTAGAGGGTAAATCTCAGAAGGCTATCCACCACACTGGAGGGTGAATCTCAGAAGGCTATCCACCACACTGGAGATGAATCTCAGAAGGCTATCCACCACACTGGAGATGAATCTCAGAAGGCTATCCACCACACTGGAGGGTAAATCTCAGAAGGCTATCCACCACACTTGAGGGTAAATCTCAGAAGGCTATCCACCACACTAGAGGGTAAATCTCAGAAGGCTATCCACCACACTGGAGGGTAAATCTCAGAAGGCTATCCACCACACTGGAGATGAATCTCAGAAGGCTATCCACCACACTGGAGGGTAAATCTCAGAAGGCTATCCACCACACTGGAGGGTAAATCTCAGAAGGCTATCCACCACACTAGAGGGTAAATCTCAGAAGGCTATCCACCACACTGGAGGGTAAATCTCAGAAGGCTATCCACCACACTGGAGGGTAAATCTCAGAAGGCTATCCACCACACTGGAGATGAAGCTCAGAAGGCTATCCACCACACTGGAGGGTGAATCTCAGAAGGCTATCCACCACACTGGAGATGAATCTCAGAAGGCTATCCACCACACTGGAGATGAATCTCAGAAGGCTATCCACCACACTGGAGATGAATCTCAGAAGGCTATCCACCACACTGGAGATTAATCTCAGAAGGCTATCCACCACACTGGAGATGAATCTCAGAAGGCTATCCACCACACTGGAGGGTAAATCTCAGAAGGCTATCCACCACACTGGAGATGAATCTCAGAAGGCTATCCACCACACTGGAGATGAATCTCAGAAGGCTATCCACCACACTGGAGATGAATCTCAGAAGGCTATCCACCACACTGGAGATGAATCTCAGAAGGCTATCCACCACACTGGAGATGAATCTCAGAAGGCTATCCACCACACTGGAGATGAATCTCAGAAGGCTATCCACCACACTGGAGATGAATCTCAGAAGGCTATCCACCACACTGGAGATGAATCTCAGAAGGCTATCCACCACACTGGAGATTAATCTCAGAAGGCTATCCACCACACTAGAGGGTGAATCTCAGAAGGCTATCCACCACACTGGAGATGAATCTCAGAAGGCTATCCACCACACTGGTGGGTAAATCACAGAAGGCTATCCACCACACTGGAGATGAATCACAGAAGGCTATCCACCACACTGGAGATGAAGCTCAGAAGGCTATCCACCACACTGGAGATGAATCTCAGAAGGCTATACACCACACTGGAGATGAATCTCAGAAGGCTATCCACCACACTGGAGATGAATCTCAGAAGGCTATCCACCACACTGGAGATGAATCTCAGAAGGCTATCCACCACACTGGAGGGTAAATCTCAGAAGGCTATCCACCACAATGGAGATGAATCTCAGAAGGCTATCCACCACACTGGAGATGAATCTCAGAAGGCTATCCACCACACTAGAGATGAATCTCAGAAGGCTATACACCACACTGGAGATGAATCTCAGAAGGCTATCCACCACACTAGAGGGTAAATCTCAGAAGGCTTTACACCACACTGGAGATGAATCTCAGAAGGCTATCCACCACACTGGAGATGAATCTCAGAAGGCTATCCACCACACTGGAGGGTAAATCTCAGAAGGCTATACACCACACTGGAGATGAATCTCAGAAGGCTATCCACCACACTGGAGATGAATCTCAGAAGGCTATCCACCACACTGGAGATGAATCTCAGAAGGCTATACACCACACTGGAGGGTGAATCTCAGAAGGCTATCCACCACACTGGAGATGAATCTCAGAAGGCTATCCACCACACTGGAGATGAATCTCAGAAGGCTATCCACCACACTGGAGATTAATCTCAGAAGGCTATCCACCACACTGGAGATGAATCTCAGAAGGCTATACACCACACTGGAGATGAATCTCAGAAGGCTATACACCACACTGGTGGGTAAATCTCAGAAGGCTATCCACCACACTAGAGGGTGAATCTCAGAAGGCTATCCACCACACTGGAGATGAATCTCAGAAGGCTATCTGCCACACTAGAGGGTGAATCTCAGAAGGCTATCCACCACACTGGAGATGAATCTCAGAAGGCTATCTGCCACACTAGAGGGTGAATCTCAGAAGGCTATCCACCACACTGGAGGGTATCTCAGAAGGCTATCCACCACACTGGAGGGTAAATCTCAGAAGACTATCCACCACACTGGAGGGTGAATCTCAGAAGGCTATCCACCACACTGGAGGGTAAATCTCAGAAGGCTATCCACCACACTGGAGGGTAAATCTCAGAAGGCTATACACCACACTGGAGATTAATCTCAGAAGGCTATCCACCACACTAGAGGGTGAATCTCAGAAGGCTATCCACCACACTGGAGATGAATCTCAGAAGGCTATCCACCACACTGGGGAGTAAATGTTTGTACCAAAGTAGTAATGTAATAAAATATCTGTCCTGATGTCTAGGAGGAAATGACTCATGTTTTCCAGCTTACCACAGACCGCCTCTAATGCTCCTAGTTCCGTGGCACTGTTTACCGTACAGGACATCAACTACTTGACATCGCTCACTTGCCATGGGTCTGCTGCTAGCTACCGTTCATTAAATAGCTGTTATGTGGTGACATTTACACAGAGTAAGCCAACCTTTGAAACGAAAACCCACCGAAGAAAAGGAGGACGAATCACACAAAAAATAATGTTTTGTGAGAAATGGTTTGGAGATAAAGGAGTCTCAAGAGGCTGGCTACAGTACAGTGCCCTGCGAAAGTATTCGGCCCCCTTGAACTTTGCGACCTTTTGCCACATTTCAGGCTTCAAACATAAAGATATAAAACTGTATTTTTTTGTGAAGAATCAACAACAAGTGGGACACAATCATGAAGTGGAACGACATTTATTGGATATTTAAAACTTTTTTAACAAATCAAAAACTGAAAAATTGGCCGTGCAAAATTTTTCAGCCCCTTTACTTTCTGTGCAGCAAACTCTCTCCAGAAGTTCAGTGAGGATCTCTGAATGATCCAATGTTGACCTAAATGACTAATGATAATAAATACAATCCACCTGTGTGTAATCAAGTCTCCGTATAAATGCACCTGCACTGTGATAGTCTCAGAGGTCTGTTAAAAGCGCAGAGAGCATCATGAAGAACAAGGAACACACCAGGCAGGTCCGAGATACTGTTGGAAGAAGTTTAAAGCCGGATTTGGATACAAAAAGATTTCCCAAGCTTTAAACATCCCAAGGAGCACTGTGCAAGCGATAATATTGAAATGGAAGGAGTATCGGACCACTGCAAATCTACCAAGACCTGGCCGTCCCTCTAAACTTTCAGCTCATACAAGGAGAAGACTGATCAGAGATGCAGCCAAGAGGCCCATGATCACTCTGGATGAACTGCAGAGATCTACAGCTGAGGTGGGAGACTCTGTCCATAGGACAACAATCAGTCGTATATTGCACAAATCTGGCCTTTATGGAAGAGTGGCAAGAAGAAAGCCATTTCTTAAAGATATCCATAAAAAGTGTCGTTTAAAGTTTGCCACAAGCCACCTGGGAGACACATGTGGAAGAAGGTGCTCTGGTCAGATGAAACCAAAATTGAACTTTTTGGCAACAATGCAAAACGTTATGTTTGGCGTAAAAGCAACACAGCTGAACACACCATCCCCACTGTCAAATATGGTGGTGGCAGCATCATGGTTTGGGCCTGCTTTTCTTCAGCAGGGACAGGGAAGATGGTTAAAATTGATGGGAAGATGGATGGAGCCAAATACAGGACCATTCTGGAAGAAAACCTGATGGAGTCTGCAAAAGACCTGAGACTGGGACGGAGATTTGTCTTCCAACAAGACAATGATCCAAAACATAAAGCAAAATCTACAATGGAATGGTTCAAAAATAAACATATCCAGGTGTTAGAATGGCCAAGTCAAAGTCCAGACCTGAATCCAATCGAGAATCTGTGGAAAGAACTGAAAACTGCTGTTCACAAATGCTCTCCATCCAACCTCACTGAGCTCGAGCTGTTTTGCAAGGAGGAATGGGAAAAAATTTCAGTCTCTCGATGTGCAAAACTGATAGAGACATACCCCAAGCGACTTACAGCTGTAATCGCAGCAAAAGGTGGCGCTACAAAGTATTAACTTAAGGGGGCTGAATAATTTTGCACGCCCAATTTTTCAATTTTTGATTTGTTAAAAAAGTTTTAAATATCCAATAAATGTCGTTCCACTTCATGATTGTGTCCCACTTGTTGTTGATTCTTCACAAAAAAATACAGTTTTATATCTTTATGTTTGAAGCCTGAAATGTGGCAAAAGGTCGCAAAGTTCAAGGGGGCCGAATACTTTCGCAAGGCACTGTATGATGCTGAGGCTGTGGTGATGAGTTGCTCTGTGTGTCACGAGTATGCTAAAGATAAAGGAGTCTCAAGAGGCTGGCTACAGTATGATGCGGAGGCTGTGGTGATGAGTTGTTCTGTGTGTCACCAGTATGCTAAAGATAAAGGAGTCTCAAGAGGCTGGCTACAGTATGATGCGGAGGCTGTGGTGATGAGTTGTTCTGGGTGTCACCAGTATGCTGAAGATAAAAGCAGAAACAACTCATTTGTCACCGGAAATAAAACGACGAAGCTGGAGAACATTCGTGACCATGAACACAACAAGTGTCACATTGCCTGTGTGTCTGTGTCCAGATACTGTTTAGGACTCTACGTGCCATTGGCAAGAAGGCGAGACCACTTTCTGACTTGGAGTGGATGTGTGAGGAAGTGAAAGTTGTTACTCGTGTAGCTAGACTAGTACTTTTGTAGCTATTTTTTTCAAGTCTATTTAACAAACGTGGTCCAGTATTGTAGGTTATTTCTCAGCTCTTGATTAGCTTTGGTTCACCTCAAAATAGTGTATAAATACAACCAAATGATAGGCCTACTGACGCTGACATGGATCTCCATGGCTCTGTAACATTCTATTTTAATGTTTGTCTCCAGATGCTGTTAACATTTTAAAGCATTGTGACACAATTGACTTTACCGACCTTATAGTGTTGATCCTTAAGTAAACAAAGTGTAGAAGGATAATTTAACACAATCAACTGCCAGCTATATTGGATAACATAATTGTACATTCAAATATTATAGTATTAATATGATGTTTGATTTTTGCAGTTCAGATGAAAAACAAAGTCATCGCTGTGGGCTCAACATACAGAAATAAGAAGCAGGGCAAATAGTTTTTGCACCATATTGCAGAGGTGGAGAGAAACAACATCAGAGAGAATCTGAAAAACACAACATTTCTCTCCATAATGTCAGATGGCTCCACAGACAGTTTTGTGAAAGAGGAGGAGTTAGTTTATGTCAGATTCTGTCACAAGGGCAAGATCGAGTCAAAGTTTGTTGGCATCAATTCGGTGGAAAAGGCAGACGCGGCACCCATAAGCCCCGTCATCAGTGCCATCATGGAGGGTGCAAAGAGGGTGACGCAGCAGAGTGAGGAGTCTGATGAGGAGGTTAAAGTTGATTCAAATTATTAAGCATCTGATAGGTTTACAAAACTTTCAAATGTACTTGTTTGTTTGATCCTTAAGTTCATGTTTATAGCAAATACTTCAGTACAAATTTGAGTTCAAGACTTCTTCAGTTGTATTCAGGCTGCGAAATTAAATCTAGCCACAGCCAAAAATGAACCAGCATCTATTTGACCTGTATTTTATCAGGGTATTTCACTGTTTGGCATTTTTGGTGCTGTACAGACAATACCTTATCAATGAACTGTACTGAGATGAATGTAAATGTGACACAAAAAGGACATTTATTATTATTGGAAGGTAAAATATGCTGGCTGGTGTGAGACAAAAAGTGAATTTCGGACGGACGGACGGACGCACGCACGCACACACACACACACACTTACCCACACACCCCTCAAGCCAACTCTTTATTGCATTAACAGCATTTACAATTACACCCCCATACTGTACTCCTCCTTCGTGTGTGTGTGTGTTTCTATGCGTGTGTGTGTGTGTGTTCATATGCATGTGTGTGTGTTTGTATGTGTGTGTGTGTGTATGTATGTGTTTGTATGCGTGTGTGTGTGTCTGTGTTTGTATGTGTGTGTGTATGTAAGTGTTTGTATGCGTGTGTGTATGTGTTTGTATGCGTGTGTGTGTATGTGTTTATATGCGTGTGTATGTATGTGTTTGTATGCGTGTGTGTGTGTGTGTGTGTTCATATGCGTGTGTGTGTGTTTGTATATGCGTGTGTGTGGGTATGTATGTGTTTGTATGCGTGTGCGTGTGCGTGTGTCTGTATGTGTTTGTATGCGTGTGTGTGTGTGTGTGTATGTGTGTCTGTGTTTGTATGTGTGTGTGTATGTATGTGTTTGTATGCATGTGTGTATGTGTTTGTATGCGTGTGTGTGTGTATGTGTTTGTATGCGTGTGTGTATGTATGTGTTTGTATGCGTGTGTGTATGTATGTGTTTGTATGCGTGTGTATGTGTTTATATGTGTGTGTGTATGTGTTTGTATGCGTGTGTGTATGTGTTTGTATGCGTGTGTGTGTATGTGTTTGTATGCGTGTGTGTATGTATGTGTTTGTATGCGTGTGTGTATGTATGTGTTTGTATGCGTGTGTATGTGTTTGTATGCGTGTGTGCGTATGTGTTTATATGCGTGTGTATGTATGTGTTTGTATGCGTGTGTGTGTGTGTGTGTGTATGTGTGTCTGTGTTTGTATGTGTGTGTGTATGTATGTGTTTATATGCGTGTGTGTATGTGTTTGTATGCGTGTGTATGTATGTGTTTGTATGTGTGTGTGTATGTATGTGTTTGTATGTGTGTGTGTATGTATGTGTTTGTATGCGTGTGTATGTATGTGTTTGTATGTGTGTGTGTATGTGTATGTATGTGTGTGTGTATGTATGTGTTTGTATGCGTGTGTGTATGTGTTTGTATGTGTGTGTGCATGTATGTGTTTGTATGTGTGTGTATGTGTTTGTATGTGTATGTATGTGTTTGTATGTGTTTGTATGTGTGTGTATGTGTTTGTATGTGTGTGTATGTGTTTGTATGTGTGTGTATGTGTTTGTATAGGATTGTGTGTGTATGTGTTTGTATGTGTGTGTATGTGTTTGTATGTGTTTGTATGTGTATGCGTGTGTGTGTATGTGTTTGTATGTGTGTGTATGTGTTTGTATGCGTGTGTGTGTATGTGTTTGTATGCGTGTGTATGTGTTTGTATGCGATTGTGTGTGTGTATGTGTTTGTATGTGTATGTATGTGTTTGTATGTGTATGTATGTGTGTGTATGTGTTTGTATAAGTGTGTATGTGTTTGTATGTGTGTGTATGTGTGTGTATAGGATTGTGTGTGTATATGTGTTTGTATGTGTGTGTATGTGTATGTATGTGTTTGTATGTGTGTGTATGTGTTTGTATAGGATTGTGTGTGTGTATGTGTTTGTATGTGTGTGTATGTGTATGTATGTGTTTGTGTATGTATGTGTTTGTATAGGATTGTGTGTGTGTATGTGTTTGTATGTGTATGTATGTGTTTGTATGTGTGTGTGTATGTATGTGTTTGTGTGTGTATGTATGTGTTTGTATGTGTGTGTGTATGTATGTGTTTGTATGCGTGTTTATGTGTTTGTATGTGTGTGTATGTGTTTGTATAGGATTGTGTGTGTATATGTGTTTGTATGCGTGTGTGTGTGTATGTGTTTATATGCGTGTGTGTGTGTTTGTATGCGTGTGTGTGTGTTTGTATGCGATTGTGTGTGTATATGTGTTTGTATGCGTGTGTGTGTGTATGTGTTTGTATGCGCGTGTGCGTATGTGTTTGTATGTGCGTGTGTGTGTGTATGCGTGTGTGTAGGTGTGTGTGCGTATGTGGGTCTATGAATGCTTAGCTTGCTTAACAATGTGCATTTCCTAAATGTTGGTATGTAAGTGTGATCTGTCCTTGATGAT
Source organism: Oncorhynchus clarkii lewisi (assembly GCF_045791955.1). NCBI lineage: Eukaryota > Metazoa > Chordata > Actinopteri > Salmoniformes > Salmonidae > Oncorhynchus > Oncorhynchus clarkii. Next base: position 15,908,667 of record NC_092151.1, read on the forward strand.
GAACTGTTGTACATGCAGGGCCAGTGTCCTGGACACATACAGTGGGGCAAAAAAGTATTTAGTCAGCCACCAATTGTGCAGGTTTGGTCACCTACAAACAAGCAAGATTTCTGGCTCTCACAGACCTGTAACTTCTTCTTTAAGAGGCTCTTCTGTCCTCCACTCATTACCTGTATTAATGGCACCTGTTTGAACTTGTTATCAGTATAAAAGACACCTGTCCACAACCTCAAACAGTCACACTCCAAACTCCACTATGGCCAAGACCAAAGAGCTGTCAAAGGACACCAGAAACAAAATTGTAGACCTGCACCAGGCTGGGAAGACTGAATCTGCAATAGGTAAGCAGCTTGGTTTGAAGAAATCAACTGTGGGAGCAATTATTAGGAAATGGAAGACATACAAGACCACTGAAAATCTCCCTCGATCTGGGGCTCCACGCAAGATCTCACCCCGTGGGGTCAAAATGATCACAAGAACGGTGAGCAAAAATCCCAGAACCACACGGGGGGACCTAGTGAATGACCTGCAGAGAGCTGGGACCAAAGTAACAAAGCCTACCATCAGTAACACACTACGCCGCCAGGGACTCAGTGCCAGACGTGTCCCCCTGCTTAAGCCAGTACATGTCCAGGCCCGTCTGAAGTTTGCAAGAGAGCATTTGGATGATCCAGAAGAAGATTGGGAGACTGTCATATGGTCAGATGAAACCAAAATATAACTTTTTGGTAAAAACTCAACTCGTCGTGTTTGGAGGACAAAGAATGCTGAGTTGCATCAAAAGAATACCATACCTACTGGGAAGCATGGGGGTGGAAACATCATGCTTTGGGGCTGTTTTTTCTGTTTTTCTGCAAAGGGACCAGGACGACTGATCCGTGTAAAGGAAAGAATGAATGGGGCCATGTATTGTGAGATTTTGAGTGAAAACCTCCTTTCATCAGCAAGGGCATTGAAGATGAAACATGGCTGGGTCTTTCAGCATGACAATGATCCCAAACACACCGCAACGAAGGAGTGGCTTCGTAAGAAGCATTTCAAGGTCCTGGAGTGGCCTAGCCAGTCTCCAGATCTCAACCCCATAGAAAATCTTTGGAGGGAGTTGAAAGTCCGTGTTGACCAGCAACAGCCCCAAAACATAACCCCTCTAGAGGAGATCTGCATGGTGGAATGGGTCAAAATACCAGCAACAGTGTGTGAAAACCTTGTGAAGACTTACAGAATACGTTTGACCTCTGTCATTGCCAACAAAGGGTATATAACAAAGTATTGAGATAAACTTTTGTTATTGACCAAATACTTTTTTTTTTCTCATTTTGTCTGTCATAGTTGAAGTGTACCTATGATGAAAATTCCAGGCCTCTCTCATCTTTTTAAGTGGGAGAACGTGCACAATTGGTGGCTGACTAAATACTTTTTGCCCCACTGTATAAAGTCCTGGATTAACAAGCATGCTCAATGGAGAATGACTGTTTTACCTGTACTGTATATTCAACATAATTGTTCTGGTTCGTATAGTTAGTGCAGGTGACTTACTGTGACCCTGTCTCTCCCCCGGTCCCGGTGCCTTGCTCTCCAGGTGTTTGAGCTGTGTGACCAGCAGGGACAGGTGCTGGAGCAGGTCTCTGTTCTGTAGTAGCAGCTGGTGGACACGAGCCTGAGCCTCTACACGAGCTGCGGTCTCCACTGACATCTGATCCTTCAGGAGCTGCACCTGAGTGGGGGAGACGAGCAGGAAAGAGGGGGGATCAGGAATCAGAACTGTGCCTAGTGGGACTGATGATAATGGGGATGTGGATGGAGTGTGAGGAAGTGTGTGTATGTAGTGTGTGTGTGTGTGTGTGTTTATAACAGTGTGTGTCAGTGAGTTTTTTTTTCTGTTTGAAAAATTCTACTTCATGCTACAGCCCGACCCCCCCCCCCCCTCCCAGACATCATCCAAGAGACTGCAGTTGAAAATCTAATTAGATGGAATTTCCCGGACCTGAAATTGAAAAGAATGACAGGTTCCCACTATTATTTGTTAATATAATTCACAGTGAGCTCATTATAGTCTGACGATGCGCATCTGCAAACCTCTGGGAACGACTGGGAAAATAAATAACAAATATAAATAACTCTGTGTTTGTGTTGTGCCTTCCAGACTAATTTTCTACAACAATAGCAGACTGATTCACTCTCTCCCCATTGTGTTGTGTTGTGTATGTGTGCATGTAAGTGCACATGAATACGTGTATCCTTTCATAGCTGTGATGGCAGTGCTCCCTAGTGGTCATGCAGCAGAGAGACATGCAGACAATGGTGCCAAATGAGGCACATGATGCCGTGATTAAGCCAGACAGTCAGTCCCCCATTGCACATCAGTACTACAGTACTGAATAAGACTTGGTTATATTATGTGCACTGTAGGGCTGGTTATATTATGTGCACTGTAGGGCTGGTTATATTATGTGCACTGTAGGGCTGGTTATATTATGTGCACTGTAGGGCTGGTTATATTATGTGTACTGTAGGGCTGGTTATATTATGTGCACGGTAGGGCTGGTTATATTATGTGCACTGTAGGGCTGGTTATATTATGTGTACTGTAGGGCTGGTTATATTATGTGCACTGTAGGGCTGGTTATATTATGTGTACTGTAGGGCTGGTTATATTATGTGTACTGTAGGGCTGGTTATATTATGTGTACTGTAGGGCTGGTTATATTATGTGCACTGTAGGGCTGGTTATATTATGTGCACTGTAGGGCTGGTTATATTATGTGTACTGTAGGGCTGGTTATATTATGTGTACTGTAGGGCTGGTTATATTATGTGCACTGTAGGGCTGGTTATATTATGTGCACTGTAGGGCTGGTTATATTATGTGCACTGTAGGGCACTGTAGGGCTGGTTATATTATGTGCACTGTAGGGCTGGTTATATTATGTGCACTGTAGGGCTGGTTATATTATGTGCACTGTAGCGCTGGTTATATTATGTGCACTGTAGGGCTGGTTGTATTATGTGTACTGTAGGGCTGGTTATATTATGTGCACTGTAGGGCTGGTTATATTGTGTGCACGGTAGGGCTGGTTGTATTATGTGCACTGTAGGGCTTGTTGTATTATGTGTACTGTAGGGCTGGTTATATTATGTGCACTGTAGGGCTGGTTATATTATGTACACGGTAGGGCTGGTTATATTATGTGCACTGTAGGGCTGGTTATATTATGTGCACTATAGGGCTGGTTATATTATGTGCACTGTAGGGCTGGTTATATTATGTACACGGTAGGGCTGGTTATATTATGTGCACTGTAGGGCTGGTTATATTATGTGTACTGTAGGGCTGGTTATATTATGTGTACTGTAGGGCTGGTTATATTATGTGTACTGTAGGGCTGGTTATATTATGTGCACTGTAGGGCTGGTTATATTATGTACACGGTAGGGCTGGTTATATTATGTGCATGAATTAATTAACCTTTGCACGTGTATGTACAATATATGCAATTTAGCAGACGCTTTTATACAATACGACTTAAAACAATGTGTGCATACATTTATATACTGACAACACCAGCGGGAATCGAACTCACCACCCTGGCATTGCTACCACAATGTCCTGAGCCACTGGACTGGTGTACAGAATGACCTAGTGAATGTAACGCAGTAGAAACCGATAAAGAGTGTGTGGTGGTCAACTGATGCCTGAGGAGGACAACTGTGTCTCACTGACCAGACATCTGGACCACAGATATACAACAGCTTGGGGTGTGTGTGTGTGTGTGTGTGTGTGTGTGTGTGTGTGTGTGTGTGTGTGTGTGTGTGGACGTGTTCAACTAGAATAGTAAAAAAATAAAAAATAAAACTACAATTTAACCAACTGGCGACATTTTGTTTGTCCCCCACAAATGCCATTTCTAGAGGATTTAGGGTTAAGGTTAGAATTAGTGTTAGGTTAAGGGTTAGGAGCTAGGATTAGGGTTAGGGTTAGGAGCTAGGTTTTTGGGTTAAGGTTAGGTTTAGGGTTATGGAAAATAGGATTTTGAATGGGACTGAATTGTGTGTGTCCACAAGGTCAGTTATACAAGACTGTGTGTGTGTGTCATAAATGTGTATGTGTGTTTGCATCTGTGGACGTGTTTAACTATTCTTGTGGGGCCATTTTGTTTGTCCCCACAAGGTCAAATGCTGTTTCTAGGGGGTTTAGTGTTAAGGTTAGAATAAGTGTTAGGGTTAGAATTTTGTTAAGGGTTAGGAGCTAGGGTTAGTTTTGTGTTAGGGTTAGGGTTAGGTTTAGGGTTAGGAGCTAGGGTTAGTTTTGTGTTAGGGTTAGGTTTAGTGTTAGGAGCTAGGGTTAGTTTTGTGTTAGGGTTAGGTTTAGGGTTAGGAGCTAGGGTTAGTTTTGTGTTAGGGTTAGGGTTAGGTTTAGGGTTAGGAGCTATAGGGTTAGTTTTGGGTTAGGGTTAGGGTTAGGTTTAGGGTTAGGAGCTAGGGTTAGTTTTGTGTTAGGGTTAGTTTTGTGTTAAGGGTTAGGAGCTAGGGTTAGTTTTGTGTTAGGGTTAGGTTAGGTTTAGGGTTAGGAGCTAGGGTTAGGAGCTAGGATTAGGTTTAGGGTTAGGAGCTAGGGTTAGGTTTAGGTTTAGGAGCTAGGGTTGGGTTCAGGGTTAAGGCTAGATTTTTGGGTTAAGGTTAGGTTTAGGGTTAGGGAAAATAGGATTTTGAATGAATTGTGTGTCCCCACAAGGTTAGCTGTACAAGACTGTGTGTGTCATAAATGTATGTGTGTGTGTGTGTGTGTGTCTCTCTCTCTCTCTCACCTGTGCGACAGCCACCTGTGTGTGTTGCTGCTGCTGCTGGATCTGCTGTTGGAGGAGCTGGAGGTAGTGATGCGCCGCCAGCGGGGTCAGAAGCGGAGAGCAGGGGCTGCTGGGAGAAACCACGCCATTCGGAGACACCATGTAGCTGGAGCGGCTCTCATAGTCCTGACGGCAAGACAGTCACGATGAGAAGGGTGGACACACCACCAACCCTGGGTTCAAAAACTATTTTAGATCTATCAAGGCAAGTATTAACATTGTAAAATGAACAGGGCAGCAGGTAGCCTTGTGGTTAGAGCATTGGACTAGTAACTGAAAGGTTGCAAGATCGAATCCCCGAGCTGACAAGGTAAAAATCTGTCGTTCTGCCCCTGAACAAGGCAGTTAACCCACTGTTCCTAGGCCGTGAATGAAAATAAGAATTTGTTCCTAATTAGCTTGCCTATTTAAATAAAGGTAAAGGCATTATTCTAGGCATGAAGATCCTTGAGTTACAAAGCATGAACATAACAGAACTACTTAGGCTGAATCCCCGGGTAGCTTACAATAGAAGCATTTCATACAACCTTATTCTATGGGCAGGACGCATATCAAAGGCATTTCATTCCATTTAGAACATTTGAGGGTGTAACTCTTTCAAATCAAAACAATCAAACGATACCAAGTTACAGTAACCTGATCATCCAGGCCCAATCTCCACAGGGTGTCACAGCATCTAAAGGCTTGTGTGGGGGATGAGATCTAATGCAGATATGACCGAATTCCTAAAGACAACAAAACCCCTTTTTATGGACTAGTTTACAGTTCACCCTGTACAGATACCAGTTACCACAGAGATCATCATCCATATACAAGTTACCACAGAGATCATACATCCATATACAAGTTACCACAGAGATCATACATCCATATACAAGTTACCACAGAGATCATACATCCATATACAAGTTACCACAGAGATCATACATCCATATACAAGTTACCACAGAGATCATACATCCATATACAAGTTACCACAGAGATCATACATCCATATACAAGTTACCACAGAGATCATCATCCATATACAAGTTACCACAGAGATCATACATCCATATACAAGTTACCACAGAGATCATACATCCATATACAAGTTACCACAGAGATCATACATCCATATACAAGTTACCAGAGAGATCATACATCCATTTACAAGTTACCAGAGATCATACATCCATATACAAGTTACCACAGAGATCATCATCCATATACAAGTTACCACAGAGATCATACATCCATATACAAGTTACCAGAGATCATACATCCATATACAAGTTACCACAGAGATCATCATCCATATACAAGTTACCACAGAGATCATACATCCATATACAAGTTACCACAGAGATCATACATCCATATACAAGTTACCACAGAGATCATACATCCATATACAAGTTACCACAGAGATCATACATCCATATACAAGTTACCAGAGAGATCATACATCCATTTACAAGTTACCAGAGATCATACATCCATATACAAGTTACCAGAGATCATCATCCATATACAAGTTACCACAGAGATCATACATCCATATACAAGTTACCACAGAGATCATACATCCATATACAAGTTACCACAGAGAACATACATCCATATACAAGTTACCACAGAGATCATCATCCATATACAAGTTACCACAGAGATCATACATCCATATACAAGTTACCACAGAGATCATCATCCATATACAAGTTACCACAGAGATCATACATCCATATACAAGTTACCACAGAGATCATACATCCATATACAAGTTACCACAGAGATCATCATCCATATACAAGTTACCACAGAGATCATACATCCATATACAAGTTACCACAGAGATCATCATCCATATACAAGTTACCACAGAGATCATCATCCATATACAAGTTACCACAGAGATCATACATCCATATACAAGTTACCACAGAGATCATCATCCATATACAAGTTACCACAGAGATCATACATCCATATACAAGTTACCACAGAGATCATACATCCATATACAAGTTACCACAGAGATCATACATCCATATACAAGTTACCACAGAGATCATCATCCATATACAAGTTACCACAGAGATCACGACAACACCTTTTCCTCCTCAAGAGACTGTAAAGACCGGTTGCATCACCGCCTGGTATGGCAACTGCTCGGCATCTGACCATAAGGCACTACAGAGGGTAGTGAGTACGGCCCAGTACATCACTGGGGCCAAGCTTCCTACCATCCAGGACCTATACACTCGGTGGTATCAGAGGAAGGCCCAAAGAATTGTCAGAGACTCCAGTCACCCAAGTCAAAGGCTGTTTTCTCAAGAGGTACCGGAGCGCAAAGTCTAGGACCAAAAGGCTCCATAACAGCTTCTACATCCAGGCATAAGAGTGCTGAACAATTAATCAAATGGCCACCTGGACTATTTACATTGACCCCTCCCTTCCATATGTTTTTACACTGCTGTTATTTGCTGTTCATTATCTATGCATAGTCACTTTACCCCTACCTACAGTACATGTACAAAATAACTTGACTAACCCTAACCTCCACACAGAGATTCGGTACCAGTACCCCTGTATATAGCCTCGTTAATGTTATTTTATTGTGTTACTTTTTATTTGTATTTTACTATTTTTACTTTAGTTTATTTAGTAAATATTTTCTTAACTCTTTCTTGAACTGCATTGTTGGTTAAGGGCTTGTAAGTAAGCATTTCACCTAGAAAAGATTCAACATCTGCTTGCAAATGTGCCTCTCCCACAGAAGGTTCTGAGGGAAATGAATAACAGAACTGTTCAAGAGGTGAGAGAGTGGCTCTGCTTCAACACACCACATGTGACATTGACTTCCTGAGCCAAAGAGAGGAGGGTTTAGGTGTCCTGAATGTTGTGTGGATTTACACTGCTACCAGACTGACTCACCTGTTGAACATGCTCAACAGTGACGATGTGACAGTTAAGGAGTTAGCCAGAGCTTCCCTCCTTCTGGACCTACGGATTCGGAAGGTTCCACTGGCCAAGGACACTGAGGACAACTTCCTGGGCTTCAGGAGGAAGGCCAATGGAAAATTGGACACTCGTGCTGCGGGCTTTGGAGTCTGGTCAGACTGGCTGGACATCAACGACCTGTGGAACAGGACTGGAGTGGAGCTCAGGTGGACACGGACTGATATGGAAACTGAGCCAGTGACTGCCTCTGATGCAGTTGTGGCAGATCGTGGTGTTGTTGTGGAGACTTCTGTCACCCATGATGGAACATCTCATCCTACATGCAGGACAACACTCCTCGGTATCAGACGGATGCAGCTCCTGCAACACTGGACCGGCCTGAGGCTGCAGGGGAAACTCACTGCTCTGGACTGTGCTGAACACTCCCATTCCATGTACCAGGATGCTGCCGTTGGCAAGGACATTCTCACCTTTGCTGTTAAGGCGAGGCTGCAAGTTCTATGAGCTATAAAACAAATAAAGAGTCTTACACACTATAGACTCCCAGGTATTTACTGGGTAAATCGCCAACGTTTCGGCATAACTGTGCCTTCAACAAAATACAATGTAGCACTCTGGTACCATGCAAACCATGAGTCATGTTGTATTCTACACGAGTCAAATGTAATGGAGTCCATTTCCCATGTTGTGAATGGCTGCTGTTCATACACGCCTTGTTGACCGCCTTGTTGACCTGATAGCCAGCGAGTTGAGACAAGTGGTCTCACCAACAGCACAGATGCAGAAACATTCTTGTGTAAGTGGAAGATGGTTTGATGTTGATGATGATGTGTTTTCCTGTGTACCAAATACACCAGATATATTTGTGGGGAGGTCAGGGGGAGGTGCTGATTGGACGGCTACATGGAGCAGCCTTTTCTGACACGCTGCTTCAGTACCAGCCCCTCGGGGTGCTGGGACAGCCTGGGTGGAGGTACAAGCTGGTGGTGCTGATATTTGGCAGTCTTGACCACGTACACAGGCTTGCAGTGTGTGGCCTCAAGATTGCGGGCTGACAAACCTACAGCAATGCAATTGGCTAGGTACTGCTCTGTTTCAGCTGTCGTGGGCAGCCTAGCTGTTTGGAGAAGGAGGTGCTTCCTGTACCCTGGAGTGCCATGCAGACAGGGACCTTTGAAATGTTTGGATCCTTCTTTTGTAAATTTGTATGGTGGATTCAAATGAAGTATTTAAAATGTGTGTGTTAGTGAAGGGCTTAGGAGACTGTGACTGGGTCTAAATACAGTCCTCACCAAAGTGTTCACATGTGGGTTGTTACAAGGCATCATGCACTTCTGACTGTCATGCTAAGCAAGAGGAAAGCACTCCTTATAACGACAGACACATACAGTACATTACAGTACACCTATTTTCGGATATTCAAACATTGCTGTAATTCACTAGCAATAATAAACTAGCTGATACAACCTAAGTAATCAACTGTGTACCAGTCACAATTCACCACTAGAGGGAGCCCAGAGACAGTGTTAGAATGCAGTGAATACACAACAAGACTTTAGACACAGGAGAGAAAGTAGAGATAGAGATACAGAGAGAGACAAAGAGAGAGAGAGAGATAGTAGAGAGAGAGAGGACATAGAGAGGAGACAGAGAGAGGGAGAGAAGAGACAAGAGAGAGAGAGTAGAGAGAGAGAGAGGGGAGACAGAGGGATGCAACATAAACTCGGCAAAAAAAGAAACGTCCCTTTTTCAGGACCCTGTCTTACAAAGATCATTCGTAAAAATCAAAATAACTTCACAGATCTTCATTGTAAAGTGTATAAACACTGTTTCCCATGCTTGTTCATTGAACCATAAACAATTAATGAACATGCACCTGTGGAACGGTCGTTAAAACTTCTTAGGGCTAGGCCCCTTTTTTCTCAATTTCCACCTGAATGACGTGCCCAAAGTAAACTGCCTGTTGCTCAGGCCCTGAATCCAGGATATGCATATAATTGGTACCATTGGAAAGAAAACACTTTGAAGTTTGTAGAAATGTTAAAATAATGTAGGAGAAAATCCAAAGAAAAACCTACCTGATTTTTTTTGAGAGACCATCCTCTTAGAAAGGCACGCAAAAGGTCATATTGAAAATTAGCTCCTTGGATGAAATTCCAATGGCTTCCACAGGCTGTCAGCAGTCTATGTTCACGGTTTCAGGCTTGTAACTTCAAAAACGAATAAGAAATATCAGTTTTATTACAGGGACACAGTCTTGGAAATTTGTGTTTACAAACTTCTTTCCGTAAGAAATATTATAGTTTGATGACATTTTAGGGCATCTGAGGAGTAAATAGAAACGTATTTTGACTTGTTGAAACAAAGTTTAGGGGTAGATTTTCGGATTGCTTTCTCTGCACGTTGAACGAGAGGATTACTCAAATCGATGGTGCAAACTAAACTGACTTTTTGGGATATAAAGAAGGACTTAATCTAACAAAACGACAATACATGTTATTGCTGGGACCTTTGGATGACAAATCAGAGGAAGATTTTCAAAAAGTAAGTGAATGTTTAATCGTTATTTGTGAATGTATGAAACCTGTACCGGTGGAATAATATTTTGACGTGGGGCATCGTCCTCAAACAATCTCATGGCATGTTTTCGTTGTAATAGCTACTGTAAATCGGACAGTGCAGTTAGATTAACAAGAATTTAAGCTTTCCGCCGATATAAGACACCTAAATGTTTAATATCCATAATTTTTATTTGAATTGCACGCACTCCGCTAGTGGGACGCCTGTCCCTAAGTTAAAACACTAACAGCTTACAATTAAGGTCACAGTTGTGAAAATTTAGGACACTAACGAGGCCTTTTTACTGACTCTGAAAAACACCAAAAGAAAGATGCCCAGGGCCCCTGCTCATCTGCGTGAATGTGCCTTAGGCATGCTGAAAGGAGGCACGAGGACTGCAGATGTGGCCAGGGCAATAAATTGCAATGTCCGTACTGTGAGGCGCCTAAGACATCGCTACAGGGAGACAGGACGGACAGCTGATCATTCTCGCAGTGGCAGACCACGTGTAACAACACCTGCACAGGATCGGTACATCCGAACATCACACCTGCGGGACAGGTACAGGATGGCAACAACAACTGCCCAAGTTACACCAGGAACGCACAATTCCTCCATCAGTGCTCAGACTGTCCACAATAGGCTGAGAGAGGCTGGACTGAGGGCCTGTTGTAAGGCAGGTCCTCACCAGACATCACCGGCAACAACATCACCTATGGAAACAAACCCACTGTCGCTGGACCAGACAGGACCTGCAAAAAGTACTCTTCTCTGACAAATAGAGGTTTTGTCTCACCAGGGGTGATGGTCGGATTCACGTTTATCGTCGAAGGAATAAGCGTTACACCAAGGCCTGTACTCTGGAGCGGGATCGATTTGGAGGTGGAGGGTCCATCATGGTCTGGGACGGTGTGTTACAGCATCATGCTGTGTGTCACAACATCATCGGACTTAGCTGAAACAGACAGTCCCAGCTACAATAGCCAACATGTTTATTCACGAGGACGTCCTAGCCCGTTGTACAAAACCATCCATTTTATACTGGCTCCTTACGCACATACCTTCACACACAAACAGTAGGTATCCTACGCACATACTGTATCACTACCCAGCCGACAAAGATTAGGGGGACCGTGAGAAGTACTCCCTTGTTGTCATTGCAGGCAATCTCAACGCTCTGCGTTACAGGGAAGACATTCTCCTCCCTCATGTGGTATCCTTCCTGCAGGCTCATCCTGACATGACCCTCCAGCATGAGAATGCCACCAGCCATACTGCTCGTTCTGTGAGTGATTTTCTGCAAGACAGGAATGTCAGTGTTCTGCCATGGCCAGCGAATAGTCGGGATTTTAATCCCATTGAGCATGTCCGGGACCTGTTTGATCGGAGGGTGAGGGCTAGGGTCATTCCCCCCAGAAATGTCTGGGAACTTGCAGGTTCCTTGGTGGAAGAGTGGCGTAACATCTGTTATGTGAATTATGTTATCAATGTTCATAAACTGAACTTCAATTAAACTGCTCAGTCTGCAACCCAGAATGTGTAAGATTATGGTTGAATGAAACAGACAGTCCCAGCTACAATAGCCAACATGTTTATTCACAAGGACGTCCTAGCCCGTTGTACAAAACCATCAATTTTATACTGGCTCCTTACGCACATACCTTCACACACAAACAGTAGGTATCCTACGCACATACTGTATCACTACCCAGCCGACAAAGATTAGGGGGACCGTGAGAAGCACTCCCTGTCCTCCACCAAGATTAGGGAGACCGTGAGAAGTACTCCCTGCCCTCTCCCAAATCTCTCATAGCCAGGTCGGCACCGAATTTTGCTCAGTCTGTGTTTAAGATACTATAAAGATATATTGTACAGATATATTGTTTTACCCTAATTCTAACTAAAACTACACACATCATTAATTATAATGTTATGATTCTAATCCAGTTCATACAATTATAAGGATTCAGAGTGGAATTATTTAATCATTATCTTTCAACATTTTAATTATATTATCAACATCTCACAGCAAGAACTGGCAAATCTGGTGCAGTCCATGAGGAGGAGGATGCACTGCAGTACTTAATGCAGCTGGTGGCCACACCAGATACTGACTGTTACTTTTGATTTTGTCCCTTTGTTCAGGGACACATTATTCTATTTCTGTTAGTCACATGTCTGTGGAACCTGTTCAGTTTAAGTCTCAGTTGTTGAATCTTGTTATGTTCATACAAATATTTGCACGTTAAGTTTTCTGAAAATAAACGCAGTTGACAGTAAGAGGACGTTTCTTTTTTTATATACATCAATTGGTGAGGGCACTAGAACAGTCTGGAGTGCACGGCCTCACCCTACTGGGCTCAGAAATCCAATGTCTACTGTTTGCAGATGATCTGGTGCTTCTGTCCAAAACCAAGGAGAGCCTACAGCCGAACCTAGATCTTCTACACAAATTGCGTCAGACTTGGGCCCTGACAATTAATCTCAGTAACACAAAAAAGGTCCAGTAGCCAAGACAACAAATACAAATTCTATCCTGACACTGTTCCTCTACAGCAGTGGTTCCCAAACTTTTTATAGTCCCGTACCACTTCAAACATTCAACCTCCAGCTGTGTACCCCCTCTAGCACCAGGGTCAGCTCACTCTCAAATGTTGTTTTTTGCCATCATTGTAAACCTGCCACACACACACTATACAATACATTTATTAAACATAAGAATGAGTGTGAGTTTTTGTTACAATCCGGCTCGTGGGAAGTGACAAAGAGCTCTTATAATTTTGCTCTTTATTTAACCATCTTACATAAAAAACTTGTTAATCTAAAATTGTGAATAACTCACCACAGATTAATTAGAAGGGTGTGCTTGAAAGGATGCTCATAACTCTGCAAAGTTGGGTTGTATTGGAGTGAGTCTCAGTCTTAAATCATTTCCCACACACAGTCTGTGCCTGTATTTAGTTTCATGCTAGTGAGCGCTGAGAATCCACTCTTACATAGGTACGTGGTTGCAAAGGGCATCAGTGTCTTAACAGCGTGATTTGTCAAGGCAGAAAACTCTGAGTGCAGCCCTATCCAGAATGTAGCAGTGGCTTCTGATTAAATTCAATTTTCACAGAACTGTTTATTGCAATTTAGATGGGGCTCTCTATTAACTCACAAGTTAATAAGAAGGGTGTTCTTGAAAGGATGCTCATAACTCTGCAATGCTGGGTTGTATTGGAGAGGGTTTTGTCCTGATACTCGGATACTCTGAGCGCAGCCCAATCCAGAAATCTGGCAGTGGCTTCTGATTAAATTCAATTTTCACAGAACCGCTTGTTGCAATTTTGATGAGTCTCTCTTGTTCAGATATCGATAAGTGGCCTCGAGGCAGGGCATGAAAGGGATAACAAATTGATTTGTTTGTGTCATCCGTTTCAGGAAAGTACCAGCGTAATTGCGCACCCAACTCACTCAGGTGCTTCGCTATATCACATTTGACGTTGTCTGTAAGCTTGAGTTCATTTGCACACAAAACATCATACAATGATGGAAAGACCTGTGTTGTCCTTGTTAATGCAGACAGAAGAGAGCTCCAACTTCTTAATCATAGCCTCAGTTTTGTCCTGCACATTGAATATAGTTGCGGAGAGTCCCTGTAATCTTTGATTCAGATCATTCAGGTGAGAAACAACATCACCCAGATAGGCCAGTCGTGTGTGAAACTCGTCATCATGCAAGCAGTCAGACAAGTGGAAATTATGGTCAGTAAAGAAAACTTTAAGCTCGTCTCTCAATTCAAAAAACCGTGTCAATACTTTGCCCCTTGACAACCAGCGCACTTCTGTATGTTGTAAAAGCGTTACATGGTCGCTGCCCATATCATTGCAACTCAGTGAATGCTGCAGTTTACCCAAGTGACATTAGGAGCAACTGCTTGCACGCACGTTACCACTTCACGATGTCTCCCTGTCATGGCTTTTGCGCCATCAGTACAGATACCAACACATCTTGACCACCAAAGTCCATTTGATGTCACAAAGCTGTCCAGTACTTTAAAAATATATTCTCCTGTTGTCCTGGTTTCCAGAAGAGGATGTCTTCCTTAATTGACCCCCCATAAACGTAACAGACATATACCAGAAGCTGTGCCAGGCCCACCACATCTGTTGACTCATCCAGCTGTAAAGCATAGAATTCACTGGCTTGTATGCGAAGCAGTAATTGTTTCAAAACATCTCCTGCCATGTCTCTGATGCGTTGTGAAACAGTGTTGTTTGATGAAGCAATTGTCTGTATAGTTTTTTCGGCCTTTTCCCCCAGCATTGTCCAAGCTATATCCTCGACAGCAGGAAGAATTAATCCTTCGCAATAGCATAGGGCTTGCCTGTCCTAGCCACTCGGTAGCTCACCATATAAGGTGCTTCTAGCCCCTTATTATTACTGGTATCTGTTGCTTTTATACATGACTTACTACTTGAAAGTCGTCTTAATTCTCGCTCCAAAAACTACTGCAGCTTATTTTTCAAATTGGCATGTTTTGTTTCTAAATGTCTGCGCAAGAGTGAAGGTTTCATTGAGTTGTGAGATCGTACTTTTGCACATATAAGGAAAGGAAAGGCACTACTCCCAATATAAGTGAACCCCAAATCAATGAAGTTCTCATCATATTTGTGCCTCTTCGATGGTCCAACGTCCCTGTCTGTTGTTCTTGTGCTTTCCTGGGTAAGGGGTGGTAGCATCAGATTCACAACTGTCAATGTCCATGCTAGCTGGGCTAACAACACATGTAGAATTACTGATGCTAGCATTGGATGTGCTCGTGGAAGTAGAACAACTTGTGTCGTCGTCAGGTGCAGGTGTAGTACTGCTGGTAGTTGCAGTACTACCAGTAGAGCTGGTATGTGTCTCTATGGAAGCGGCCTTACTTTTTTTTACCATTTATAAATTTTTCGAGCAAACGGAATGAGCAGCAGCTACGTTTGGCTACATACGGACCGTTAGTGGAATTCCCGCGAGACAGTAACGGTTAATGTGACTGGATGTTAATTATTTGACTAGGGTACCTGCATTTGACATTGTGTTGTTATTTTGCTGAACACTAGATGGTTTAATTTTATTTTTGGCAGTTAAACGAGGCTACTCAGGCGAGAAAAAAAACTCACCCAAATGCATTGCCCTGTTGAAAAATATAAATGGTATTTAAACATTTTTAAAAAGTGAATCACATTTTTATTTGGCGGACCCCCGACGGCATTGTGCTTCCCCTACCCAGTTTGGGAATACCTGCCCGAGAGCACAAAGAATTACACCTACCTCGGCCTAAACATCAACCACAGGTAACTTCCACAAGGCTGTGAACGATCTAAGAGACAAGGCAAGATGGGCCTTCTATGCCATCAAAAGGAACTTTAAACTCAACATCCCAATTAAGATCTGGCAAAAAATACTTTGATCAGTTATTGAACCCATTTCCCTCTATGGTTGTGAGGTCATCAAAAGGAACATAACACTCAACATCCCAATTTGGATCTGGCTAAAAATACTTCAATCAGTTATCAAACCCAATGCCCTCTATGGTTTAGGTCTGGGTTCCACTCGCCAACCAAGAATTTACAAAATGGGACAAACACCCAATTGAGACTGTATGCAGGATTCTGCAAAAATATACTTTGTGTACAACGCAAAACTCCAAACAATATATGCAGAGCAGAATTATGACTATACCCACTAGTTATAAAAATCCAGAAAAGAGCTGTTCAATTCTACAACCACCTAAAAGGAAGTGATGCCTAAACCCAAAGCCCTCACCAACAGAGATAGGAAATTAGTCCCCTCAGGCAGCTGGTTCTGGGGCTCTGTTCAAAAACACAAACAGACCCCACAGAGCCCCAGGAGAGCAACACAATTAGACCCAAACAAATTATGAGAAAGCAAAAAGATAACTATTTGACACACTGGAGCAAATTGGAATGATATATGGCCCTAAACAGACAGTAGACAGTGGGAGAATACCTGACCACTGTGAAAATCCTTGACTATGTACAGACTCTGTGAGCATAGCCTTGCTATTGAGAGAGGCCGCCATAGGCAGACCTGGCTCTCAAGAGAAGACAGGCTATGTGCACACTGCCCACAAAATGAGGTGGAAACTGAGCTACTCTTCCTAACCTCCTGCCAAATGTATGACCACATTAGAGACACATATTTCCCACAGATCACACAAACCCACAAAGAATGTTAAACAAATCAAACATGGATAAAATCCCAAATCTGTTAGGAGAAAACCGCAGTGTGCAGTCACAGCAGCAAGGTTTGTGGCCCGAAAAGAGCGGAGCACAAACAACATTGTAAACATTGAAAAAAAACAAATGTATCTGTTTATTGATTTTCCCTTTCATACTTCAACTACTTGCACATTGTTACAACACTGTACATAGCCAATAATATAACATTTGAAATGTCTATATTCTTTTAAAACTTTTGTGAGGGTAATGTTTACTAATGTTTCCCTTGTTTATTTCCCTTTTGTTTATTGTCTATTCCATTTGCTTTGGCAATGTAAACATATGTTTCCCATGCCAGTAAAGCCCTTTGAATTGAATTGAGAGAGAAAAGACGGGACGACCAGAGAGGGGACGTAAAGGACATCCCTTTTTGACCACTCCTTCTCTAAATAACAGACTAGCTGCTGTGTCAGGCTGGGCATCACGTTGGCATGGGGAGTTAAGATGGCACTGACAGGGCATAGGGTTTGGCATGAGTCCAGTCCCTCTCCCTCTCTCAGTGCCACGCTAGCTAGCTGCTGTGTCAAGAGCACTGAGGTTGGCATGGAGCTGTCACACTCTCCCCTGTTCTCTTCTGTTTTCTTCTCTCAACTCCCTCACTCTCTTTCTCTGTTGACGTCCTGTACATCATTCCCCCTCTCTCCACACTCAGTTCCTCTCCCCATCTCCCTACCCCTAATCTCTTTCTTCACATCAGTATCTCCCAGTCTTCCTCTCAGTCACTTGTGCTCTCTCACTTTCTATCTCTCTATCCCCTCCCACTTCTCGTTCCATTTCTCCCCCTCTCTCTTTCTTCTTCCTCTCTCTATTGCTCTTCCTCTACCCACATCTCCTCATCCCTCTCTCTTTCTTCTTCCTCTCTCTATTGCTCTTCCTCTACCCACATCTCCTCATCCCTCTCTCTTTCTTCTTCCTCTCTCTATTGCTCTTCATCTACCCACATCTCCTCATCCCTCTCTCTTTCTTCTTCCTCTCTCTATTGCTCTTCCTCTACCCACATCTCCTCATCCCTCTCTCTTTCTTCTTCCTCTCTCTATTGCTCTTCATCTACCCACATCTCCTCATCCCTCTCTCTTTCTTCTTCCTCTCTCTATTGCTCTTCATCTACCCACATCTCCTCATCCCTCTCTCTTTCTTCTTCCTCTCTCTATTGCTCTTCATCTACCCACATCTCCTCATCCCTCTCTCTTTCTTCTTCCTCTCTCTATTGCTCTTCCTCATCCCTCTCTCTTTCTTCTTCCTCTCTCTATTGCTCTTCCTCTACCCACATATCCCCATCCCTCTCTCTTTTCATTTCCTTTCTATTTCTGTCTTTGCTTCTTCTTTCTCCTTCTACCCCTCTCTCTCGCTCCCTCTACCCCCTCTCTTTCTCATCCCTCTCTTCATGCTTATCTCCATGGAACAGATGCTTATGAACCCCTCAAAAGGATTATGGTGGCTTCCCTCCAAAATCAAAGAAAACATTCTGGCTTCTGGGATTAGGTGGTCTCCCTCCATAGCTGCGGAGAAGGAGAACATTCCGGTTCTCTCTCCCTATCAGTTCCTGCTGCGTTCTGCTCAGATTTTCAGGAGAATGACAGACAGACAGTTAGGGTGCTACGCATGGCTACACAAGTGACATGTGTCAAAGAAAAAGACAACAAAACACGTTTGTTGTGTCTCTGAGGTAAGAAGCCTAGCGGGGAAAAAACACCTACACTGACTCAAAGTTAATTGCCCATAACTTCCCATTTCTCCTAGAGGCATCGGTGATGCAGACCATTTTCAGGAGCTACTGTCAATGGCTGACCCTGGGGCACTAGGAAAAGGCAGTGCTTCGTCTATAATACAATGAGAAGAAGCCCCAAAGATCAGTAATAACTCTATATCATAGACTTATTACTGGGGCACCATATCATATTATTACATAGGGCGCCATATCATATTATTATATAGGGCGCCATATCATATTATTACATAGGGCGCAATAACATATTATTACATAGGGCGCCATATCATATTATTACATAGGGCGCCATATCATATTATTACATAGGGCGCCATATCATATTATTACATAGGGCGCCATATCATATTATTACATAGGGCGCCATATCATATTATTACATAGGGCGCCATATCATATTTTCTAGAGAGTTATTATTCATTTTTCTTTTCTTATTTTTTTAAAGGAGTGGGGCAGTACTTTGTTTATTGGACAGGACAGAGGTAGAGAGAAAAGATAGAGGAGGGAGTGTGCTAAAATCGCAGTGGCTGGATTAGGACCCATGCTGGAGCGGTATATAATCCGGAGGCAGCAGCTACAGACTACTAGACCAACCTAGGCCACCCTATTCTATTTCTACAATGAACAGCATTAAAAGCTCCCCACCAGAGGGAGCCGATATAATTCCTGCCCAAGAGCAGAAATACTTGTTTATGCTCCACCTCCGAAGAGGGGTGGGAAAGAATGTTGTGATGATTTCCATGTGAAGAGAAACATCAACAAATGGGGAACTGACAGCTGTCACTGTAGCTAGCTAGCATGCTAACCTTAGCTAGCTATCTTGCTAATCTTATCTAGCTAGCAAATGTTATCTGTTGAGGCTGTTATTCATTTTTTTACTACACCTTATTCAAAAGATTAGCCAGCTGGCTAGGCTGGTTCTGGATTTGTGGCACAGCGGTCTAAGGCACTGCATCGCAGAGCTTGAGGCATCACTACAGACCCGCGTTCGATCCCAGGCTGTATCACAGCCGGCTGTAACCGGGAGACCTATGAAGCTGTGCACAATTGGCCCTGTGTCGTACGGGTTAGGGGAGGGTTTGGCCCGCCGGGATTTCTTTGTCCCATCACACTCTAGCGACTCCTTGTTGCGGGAAGGGCGCCTACAAGCTGACTTCGTTCGCCAACTGGATGGATGGTGTTTCCTCTGACACATTGGTGCGGCTGGCATCCGCGTTAAGCGAGCAGTGTGTCAAGAAGCAGTGCATCGTGGCAGGGTCATTTTTCGGAGGACGCATGGCTCTCGACCTTCGCCTCTCCTGAGATCGTAGGAGAGTTGCAGCCATGGAACAAGACTGTAACTACCAATTGGATATCACGAAAATGGGCAGAAATGGGGGTAAAAGTACAATATATATATATATATATATATATATTTTTTTTTTTAAACATACAGTTGAAGTCGGAAGTTTACATAAACTAGTTTTAATGACTCCAACCTAAGTGTTTCAACCACTCTCCAATTTTCTTCTTAATTCCAGTGGGTCAGAAGTTACATACACTAAGTTGACTGTGACTTTAAACAGCATGGAAAATTCCAGAAAATGATGTCATGGCTTTAGAAGCTTCTGAAAAGGCTAATTGACATCATTTGAGTCAATTGGAGGTGTACCTGTGGATGTATTTCAAGGCCTACCTTCAAACTCAGTGCCTCTTTGCTTGACATCATGGGAAAATCAAAAGAAATCAGCCACGACCTCTGAAAAAAAAAGTCTGGTTCATCCTTAGGAGCAATTTCCATACGGTACCACGTTCATCTGTACAAACAATAGTACGCAAGTATGAACACCATTGGACCACGCAGCTCTCATACCGCTCAGGAAGGAGACGCATTCTGTCTCCTAGAGATTAAAGTACTTTGGTGCGAAAAGTGCAAATCAATCCCAGAACAACAGCAAAGGACCTTGTGAAGATGCTGGAGGAAACAGGTACAAAAGTATCTATATCCACAGTAAAACTAGTCCTATATCGACATAACCTGAAAGGCCGCTCAGCAAGGAAGAAGCCGCTGCTCCAAAACCGCCATAAAAAATGCCAGACTACGGTTTGCAACTGCACATGGGGACAAAGATCGTACTTTTTGGAGAAATGTCCTCTGGTCTGATGAAAGAAAAATAGAACTGTTTGGCCATAATGACCATCATTATATTTGGAGGAAAAAGGGGGAGGCTTGCAAGCCGAATAACACCATCCCAACCGTGAAGCACGGGGGTGGCAGCATCATGTTGTGGGGGTGCTTTGCTGCAGGAGGGACTGGTGCACTTCACAAAATAGATGGCATCATGGGACAGGAAAATGATGTGGATATATTGAAGCAACATCTCAAGACATCAGTCAGGAAGTTAAACCTTGGTCGCAAATGGGTCTTCCAAATTGACAATGACCCCAAGCATTCTTCCAAAGCTGTGGCAAAATGCCTTAGGACAACAAAGTCAAGGTATTGGAGTGGCCATCACAAAGCCCTGACCTCAATCCTATAGAACATTTGCGGGCAGAACTGAAAAAGCATGTGCGAGCAAGGAGGCCTACAAGCCTGACTCAGTTACACCAACTTCGTCAGGAGGAATGGGCCAAAATTCACCCAACTTATTGTGGGAAGCTTGTGGAAGGCTACCTGAAACGTTTGACCCAAGTTAAACAATTTAAAGGCAATGCTACCAAATACTAATAGAGTGTATGCTGAAATAAATCAGTCTCTCTACTATTATTCTGACATTTCACATTCTTAAAATTAACTGGTGATCCTAACTTACCTAAGATAGGGAATTTTTACCAGGATAAATGTCAGGAATTGTGAAAAACTGAGTTTAAATGCATTTGGCTAAGGTGTATGTAAACTTCCGACTTCAACTGTATATATATATATATATATATATATACATACACTACCGGGCAAAAGCTTTAGAACACCTACTCACTGAGGGTTTTTCTTTATTTTTACAATTTCCTACATTGTAGAATAATATTGAAGACATCAAAACTATGAAATAACAAATATGGAATCATGTAGTAACCAAAAAAGTGATAAACAAATCAAAATTTATTTTATATTTGAGATTCTTCAAATAGACACCCTTTGCCTTAATGACAGCTTTGCACACTCTTGGCATTCTGGGCACAGTGCAACCTTTGGTGGGCAGGATGCTAGCAGGCTTCGGAAGCGGTACACCAAAGCCAAGTCAGCCCGTGCTCATGGTTAACACAGGGAAAGTGAAATGATAGGCTACAATGACGTTGTGTCACGTTGTTATGAAGGGTCGGGAGACAGGCGCAGGAATGCATAATCGTTTTTTTTATTACACCCAAATTAAGGCGTGCTGTGTAAAGGCACGGGGAAGAAGACGAAACAAACACCATACAAAACACAGGGTAGAAACCCTAACAAACACCATACAAAACACAGGGTAGGAACCCAAACAAACACCATACAAAACACAGGGTAGGAACCCAAACAAACACCGTACAAAACACAGGGTTGAAACCCAAACAAACACCATACAAAACACAGGGTAGGAACCCAAACAAACACCGTACAAAACACAGGGTAGAAACCCTAACAAACACCATACAAAACACAGGGTAGGAACCCAAACAAACACCATACAAAACACAGGGTAGGAGCCCAAACAAACACCGTACAAAACACAGGGTTGAAACCCAAAACAAACACCGTACAAAACACAGGGTAGGAACGCAAACAAACACCATACAAAACACAGGGTAGGAACCCAAACAAACACCATACAAAACACAGGGTAGGAACCCAAACAAACACCATACAAAACACAGGGTAGGAACCCAAACAAACACCATACAAAACACAGGGTTGAAACCCAAACAAACACTGTACAAAACACAGGGTTGAAACCCAAACAAACACTGTACAAAACACAGGGTTGAAACCCAAACAAACACTGTACAAAACACAGGGTTGAAACCCAAACAAACACCATACAAAACACAGGGTAGGAACCCAAACAAACACCATACAAAACACAGGGTAGGAACCCAAACAAACACCATACAAAACACAGGGTTGAAACCCAAACAATAGAGCGAGGAGTACCTCAAATAAATAACACAAGCGCACAATGATTAACACACGGGACGAGACCCATAATCACCTGCGCAATCCACAATGGCATAAAAGCCAAAACACACAGCACAGGTACTCACATGAAACTACGGACATTGAAACAATAATCGACAGCACAATGGTAAACCAAGGGCGCACTATACAATTACTAATCACTGGGAATAGGGGCCAGGTGTGTGTAATGAAAGTTCCGGAGGGATCCGTGACACTTTGCTCATGATGCACTTCACAAATGAAATGTTTGAGAGCATTGGACACAAAACACCAATACAAATTTAACAGCGTAATAAAATAGATAAACAAGTTCCTTGAATTTCCCTTCGCGGGTACCTGTTCATTATAGGATAGACACTTGTGGTTTAGCTGCACCAATCAAGCAGTGAAGTGTGTAGTGAAGCATGGCATTAGTGGTCAAAACCATTTATCTTGTGGCAACGGGGGAGCAGGGTTGCAAAATGCAGCAAGATGCAATTACATTACGCAATTATACCATTTATAAAATAGTGGTATATATATTTTTATAGACTAGCTAAAATAAATAAGTGAAAATGTAAAAATGTACCAATGGATGATGAGAATTTTCTGTTAAAAAAGTGGAGGTGAAGAAAATATAATAACTGCACCTCCTATTTTAGTTTGCTCCATGGCTCAGGTGGCTATGTAGGCTACGATGAAAAGCTGTTTAGTGGAGTCGCGACTAGCAAATAAGAAGACATTTGCAGGTGTTTCTGATAAATAAACAATGCCATGCTTGTGGGTGGTAACCAGTGGAGGCTGCTAAGGGGGGGCAGCTCTTAATAATGTCTGGAATGGAGTGTAATGTCTGGAATGTGTAATGTCTGGAATGGAGTGTAATGTCTGGAATGGCGTGTAATGTCTGGAATGGAGTGTAATGTCTGGAATGGAGTGTAATGTCTGGAATGGAGTGTAATGTCTGGAATGGAGTGTAATGTCTGGAATGGAGTGCAATGTCTGGAATGGAGTGTAATGTCTGGAATGGAGTGTAATGTCTGGAATGGAGTGCAATGTCTGGAATGGAGTGCAATGTCTGGAATGGAGTGTAATGTCTGGAATGGAGTGTAATGTCTGGAATGGAGTGCAATGTCTGGAATGGAGTGTAATGTCTGGAATGGAGTGTAATGTCTGGAATGGAGTGCAATGTCTGGAATGGAGTGTAATGTCTGGAATGGAGTGTAATGTCTGGAATGGAGTGTAATGTCTGGAATGGAGTGTAATGTCTGGAATGGAGTGTAATGTCTGGAATGGAATGTAATGTCTGGAATGGAGTGTAATGTCTGGAATGGAGTGTAATGTCTGGAATGGAGTGTAATGTCTGGAATGGAGTGTAATGTCTGGAATGGAGTGTAATGTCTGGAATGGAATGTAATGTCTGGAATGGAGTGTAATGTCTGGAATGGAGTGTAATGTCTGGAATGGAGTGTAATGTCTGGAATGGAGTGTAATGTCTGGAATGGAGTGAATGGAAACACGTGTTTGATACCATTCCATTCCGGACATTATTAACTTCTTGCTCCTACTTGAGACGCAGATGTCTCAAGCAGACACCTGGAAATGCAAATGCGCTACGCTAAATGCTAAATGTACTCGTTAAAACTCAAACGTTCATCAAAATGCACATGCAGGGTATTGAAATAAAGCTACACATGTTGTGAACCTAGCCAACAAGTCAGATTTTTAAAATGCTTTTCGGCGAAAGCATGAGAAGCTATTATCTGATAGCATGCAACACCTCAAAATGCCTGAATGCGACGTAAACAAAGATTTAGCTTATCCGGCGCTACACAAAACGCAGAAATAAAATATAAAACATTCATTACCTTTGACGAGCTTCTTTCTTGGCACTCCTATATGCCCCATAAACATCACTATTGGGTCTTTTTTTCGTTGAAATCGGTCCAAATATACCCAAAATAGCTTTCTATGGAAGCTGTGTCATTCAGAAAAAAACATCGTTTTTTAACGCTGCGTCATTTTTTTAAATTAAAAAAGTCGACGATAAACTTTCACAAAACACTTCGAAATCCTTTTGTAATCCAACTTTAGGTATTAGTAAACGTTTATAATCTATCAAAATGATTACAGGGCGATGTGTATTCAATAGCTCCTCGTCTTCAAATCAATGGCTGCCAATGTGCACATTCAAAACATCCTGGTGGAGACCGGAAGAAATTGAATCCAGTTAGTTGGATTTACCAAGAAAAAACTCCCTGGAAAATGACGACAATGGCGACATCGTGTGGAATCTGTAGGAATTGCAGGCAGATCCATAATTAATTTTGTGCCCTTTTAACAACCCATGAAAGTGACGCATGGAAATTATTTTTAGCTTTCAGAGAGCAGTTTTTCTTGCGTTTTTCGATGAAACACACGATCTGTTATAGTCACAGCCGTGATTTAACCAGTTTTAGAAACTTCAGAGTGTTTTCTATCCACACATACTAATCATATGCATATACTATATTCCTGGCATGAGTAGCAGGACGCTGAAAAGTTGCGCGATTTTTAACAGAATGTTCGAAAAAGGAAGGGGTAGACTTAAGAGGTTTTAAGAGTCATCCTCCACTCAGCAGCCTCCACTGATGGTAACGGTAAAATAAAACCCAGCCCTGAAAATAAACGTTGACTGAAAAGTATTAGCATGTCATTTAATAGGGGAAACACACAGCATTGACACGGAAAAAACACAGATCTCAACTTTGGGTTTCCCACTTCAAGCCTGAATATATCATACTTTGACTAAAACAATGACCTATTGACTTAAACGGTAGCGCAACATCATGGGTAAGCTCTGGGCATCGTCTTTCAATTGAAAATAATTGAATGTCTGCTCGTGGTACTTTAAGCCTAAAGGGCTTGGGGAGCTAGTATTGACAGGATAGCCCCAACCCTTTGGTGTGTTCCTACGGTTCTACTGTAAGTGGATGGGTTGAGGCATGTTTCACACAGTTTTGCTTCTCTCTGAGGGCCACTAGGCAGCCCCGGGGCCCCATAACGCCACCAAGACACAGGACATACAGACAAAACACTAGACTAGAACAGAATTAAGCTTTAATAGTTTAGTCAGGCATGTTAAGGCTGCCATGTCCCTCAGAGGCTGGTGTGAATAATGTAGGGAGCATTCTCTATCTCTGTCAGAGCAACACGCCATCATACGTGTGTGTGTGAGTGTGCGTGTATTTGTGTATCACACACGGCTAGTGGCGCCTTAATTCGGGAGGATGGGCTTGTGGTAATGGCTGGAGCGGAATAGGTGGAATGGTATCAAATACAGCCATTCCATTCGCTCCGTTCCGGCCATTATTTAGAGCTGTCCTCCCCTCAGCAGCCTTCACTGGTGTATATGTACATGTATGTGAGTGTATTATATATGTGTGTATGCTTGCGTGTGTATGTGTGCATTCTTGTGTGTGTATGTGTGTTTAAGACTCCTCTCAGACACACAGTGGGTCACAAAACACTACATCTAAGTAACAAAGGGCTAGGACATAACTCAGGGGGGTCAATCCACTTCTGCAGCGAACTACATCATAGATATAGTTTAAATAGACACTGCCACAGGGAACCACAGAATAGATCTGGGTTCAATCGACACTGCCGCAGGGAACCACAACATAGATCTGGGTTAAATGTGGTCTACTAGCCCAGCTGACCAGTGGCCAAAATATTTAAGTTCCATCCCTTGCCCATTGTCTCACGTAAAATAGCATCTCCACTAATCTGATAACTAGCTGTGCCAGCTGTCAGATACACGCTGAGTAAAATCTCAATTTTTAGAGATGAGTTCCACGTCCTACAAGACAGACAGGTTGAGGGACAAGCGTCACCATCTGACATGAGACAATGATTCCTTATGTCAATATGTCCAATAGAAACTCTTATTTTCATTACAAAATGTTTCCTATGGAAATCGACTAAAGAATACACCCCTGGAATGAAGTGATGAACATTACCCAGGCTTCATTGTTGAGGCCCTGTTGAGGCCCTGTTGAGGACCTGTTAACTCCCTGTTGAAGTCCTGTTGACTCCCTGTTGAGGTTCTATTGACTCCCCATTGAGGTCCTGTTGACTCCCTGTTGAGGCCCTGTTGACCGCCTGCTCACACACAGACTGGGACTATGCCTGTTGACTCCATGTTGAGGCCCTGTGAAGGCCCTGTTGAGGTCCTGTTGAGGCCTTGTTGACTCCCTGTTGAGGTCATGTTGACTCACCATTAAGGTATTGTTGACTCCCTGTTGAGGCCTTGTTGACTCCCTGTTGAGGTCATGTTGACTCACCATTAAGGTATTGTTGACTCCCTGTTGAGCTCCTGTTGACTCCCTATTGAGGTCCTGTTGACTCCCTGTTGAGCTCCTGTTGACTCCATGTTGAGGCCCTGTGAAGGCCCTGTTGACTCCCTGTTGAGAACCTGTTGAGGTCCTGTTGAGGCCTTGTTGACTCCCTGTTGAGGTCATGTTGACTCACCATTAAGGTATTGTTGACTCCCTGTTGAGCTCCTGTTGACTCCCTATTGATGTCCTGTTGAGGTCCTGTTGACTCCCTGTTGAGCTCCTGTTGACTCCATGTTGAGGCCCTGTTGACTCCCTGTTGAGGTCCTGTTGAGGCCCTGTTGACTCCCTGTTGAGGTCCTGTTGAGGTCCTGTTGACTCCCTGTTGAGGTCCTGTTGACTCCCTGTTGACTCCCTGTTGAGGCCCTGTTAACTCCCTGTTGAGGTCCTTTGCTCCTCCAGGAGCAGAAAGGAATAAGTAAAGTAAGTCAGGTGCTCTTACCATGATGGTGTGTCCAGGCTGGACCACGTTAAGTTGGGCCAGACTCTGGAGGATCTCGTTGACCGCCTGCTCACACACAGACTGGGACTGTGCCTGGGGCTCCCCTTCCTCTCCACTCCCCTCCTCCTCCTCCACCCCTGTCAACTGACGACCTGTGGGAAAAGGAACACACACAAACCAATGACATCATCAAATCATCACTAATGGTCAGGTGTCCTTCTTGGTTCACACATGAACAGCGTGTTCAGTTTCTGCATCTGTTATGTCAGTCAATGAAATGATAGGACAATAAAATCTTTGTGAGACAATAAGTGTTATGGTGATATGTGTGTGTGTGTATATATGTCTGTCTCTGTTATGTTTAGGGATCAATGTAGGAGTGTAACAGTGTTGTGGCAGTTGGTGTGTTCATGTGTGTATGTCTCTCCCCCTCTCTCTCACCCTCAGCGGGGCTGTCCTCTGTGGACTTCTCACTCTCTCCGTCTGCCTGTCCATCTATACCCTGATGGGCGTGCTGCAGACTAAGCTTATGACACACCTCAAACGCCTGGCCCACCGTACGCACTATACGCATGGCCTGGGTCTGATGAGGGAGAGAGTGGGATATGACTTTCTTGTTATTCATGTCAGAGAAAGATGAGAAAGAAAGAAGGAAAGAAAGAAAGAAAGAGGGAGAGAGAGACATAACAGAACAGATACAGGTGACCTACACAGTATGGCCATTTGGCATGAGAGGAGTAATATAGCCTAGTCTCGCTCACCTTCTTCTTGGATTTGAAGACGTTACACCTGAAGGAGTTGTTGGAGCCATCTCTGGCGATGTAGCTGAAGATCTTCAGGTCCTGGGAGTCATGAGACACGTAGAAAATCCTGGAGAAACATTTGGAAGAATGTTGGACAAAAGTTGGAAGGCAGGATTTCTCACTATGCTTACATTGGCACACAACTATTAAATAAGAGGCCAAAATGCAATGTTGAGTCAACATAGTAGCTACCAGAATACATTTTCACAGAGAGACCAATATAACCAACACTGTCCTAGGTTAGCATTTTCACGTTATTCCCTTCATCAGCAACAAACATAAGCTAACAGACTGAAAGAGGGAGGGACTACTTGGACAAAAAACAAACTATTGAAACGTTTCGCTACGGTGTGCCCTAATGAATACGACCTTGGTTTAGGAATAAACCACCACCAGTCATACCTATAAAAAGTAGCCAAATTCACTGTCCTTGTCCCTGTGATGTGCTGAGATATGGTCAGCTCTCTCTCTCTCTCTCTCACTCACTCACTCACTCACTCACTCACTCACTCACTCACTCACTCACTCACTCACTCACTCACTCACTCACTCACTCACTCACTCACTCACTCACTCACTCACTCACTCACTCACTCACTCACTCACTCACTCACTCACTCACTCACTCACACACACACACACACACACACACACACACACACACACACACACACACACACACACACACACACACACACACACACACACACACACACACACACACACACACACACACACACACACACACACACACACACACACACACACACACACACACACACACACACACACACACACACACACACACACACCACACACACACACACACACACACACAGCTGATATATGGTCAGTGTCAGCCATTCTACAGCACACTAGGCTACAGGGCTATAAACAGCGTCCAGTGGGAACAAACACAGCTAATTACAGCTATAAAAAGACCTGCACTAAGAGAGATAATGTTCTGTGTGTCTCTGTCACACAGACACACAGACAAATCAAATCACATTTTATTGATCACATGAGCCGAATGCAACTTGTGTAGACTTTACAGTAAAGTGATTGCTTGCGAACCTTTCCCAATGATGCAGAGTAATGAAAAAATAAAACAATAGTAACTAACACAAGAGGAATAAAAATACAAAACTAAATAATGGATCTACTGTTGAAGTCAGAAGTTTATATACACTTAGGTTGGAGTCATCAAAACTCATTTTTCAACCACTCCACAAATTTCTTGTTAACAAACTATAGTTTTGGCAAGTCGGATAGGACATCTACTTTGTGCTTGACACAAGTCATTTTTCCTACAATTTCCAACAATTGTTTGACAGATTATTTCACAATTCCAGTGGGTCAGAAGTTTACATACTAAATTGACTGTGACTTTAAACAGCTTGGAAAATTCCAGAAAATGATATCATGTCTTTAGAAGCTTCTGATAGGCTAATTGATATCATTTGAGTCAATTGGAGGTGTACCTGTGGATGTATTTCAAGGCATACCTTCAAACTCACTGCCACTTTGCTTGGCATCATGAGAAAATCAAAAGAAATCAGCCAAAACCTCAGAGACCTCCACAAGTCTGGTTCATCCATGGGAGCAATTTCCAAACACCTGAAGGTACCACGTTCATCTGTACCAACAGTAGTGCGCAAGTATAAACACCATGGGACCATGCAGCCGTCATACCGCTCAGGAAGGAGAAGCGTTCTTTGGTGCAAAAAGTACAAATACAGTGCCTTGCGAAAGTATTCGGCCCCCTTGAACTTTGCGACCTTTTGCCACATTTCAGGCTTCAAACATAAAGATATAAAACTGTATTTTTTTGTGAAGAATCAACAACAAGTGGGACACAATCATGAAGTCGAACGACATTTATTGGATATTTCAAACTTTTTTAACAAATCAAAAACTGAAAAATTGGGCGTGCAAAATTATTCAGCCCCCTTAAGTTAATACTTTGTAGCGCCACCTTTTGCTGCGATTACAGCTGTAAGTCGCTTGGGGTATGTCTCTATCAGTTTTGCACATCGAGAGACTGACATTTTTTCCCATTCCTCCTTGCAAAACAGCTCGAGCTCAGTGAGGTTGGATGGAGAGCATTTGTGAACAGCAGTTTTCAGTTCTTTCCACAGATTCTCGATTGGATTCAGGTCTGGACTTTGACTTGGCCATTCTAACACCTGGATATGTTTATTTTTGAACCATTCCATTGTAGATTTTGCTTTATGTTTTGGATCATTGTCTTGTTGGAAGACAAATCTCCGTCCCAGTCTCAGGTCTTTTGCAGACTCCATCAGGTTTTCTTCCAGAATGGTCCTGTATTTGGCTCCATCCATCTTCCCATCAATTTTAACCATCTTCCCTGTCCCTGCTGAAGAAAAGCAGGCCCAAACCATGATGCTGCCACCACCATGTTTGACAGTGGGGATGGTGTGTTCAGGGTGATGAGCTGTGTTGCTTTTTTACGCCAAACATAACGTTTTGCAGTGTTGCCAAAAAGTTCAATTTTGGTTTCATCTGACCAGAGCACCTTCTTCCACATGTTTGGTGTGTCTCCCAGGTGGCTTGTGGCAAACATTAAACTACACTTTTTATGGATATCTTTAAGAAATGGCTTTCTTCTTGCCACTCTTCCATAAAGGCCAGATTTGTGCAATATACGACTGATTGTTGTCCTATGGACAGAGTCTCCCACCTCAGCTGTAGATCTCTGCAGTTCATCCAGAGTGATCATGGGCCTCTTGGCTGCATCTCTGATCAGTCTTCTCCTTGTATGAGCTGAAAGTTTAGAGGGATGGCCAGGTCTTGGTAGATTTGCAGTGGTCTGATACTCCTTCCATTTCAATATTATCACTTGCACAGTGCTCCGTGGGATGTTTAAAGCTTGGGAAATCTTTTTGTATCCAAATTCGGCTTTAAACTTCTTCACAACAGTATCTCGGACCTGCCTGGTGTGTTCCTTGTTCTTCATGATGCTCTCTGCGCTTTTAACGGACCTCTGAGACTATCACAGGGCAGGTGCATTTATACGGAGACTTGATTACACACAGGTGGATTGTATTTATCCTCATTAGTCATTTAGGTCAACATTGGATCATTCAGAGATCCTCACTGAACTTCTGGAGAGAGTTTGCTGCAATGAAAGTAAAGGGGCTGAATAATTTTGCAATTTTTCAGTTTTTGATTTGTTAAAAAAGTTTGAAATATCCAATAAATGTCGTTCCACTTCATGATTGTGTCCCACTTGTTGTTGATTCTTCACAAAAAAATACAGTTTTATATCTTTATGTTTGAAGCCTGAAATGTGGCAAAAGGTCGCAAAGTTCAAGGGGGCCGAATACTTTCGCAAGGCACTGTAAATCAAATGACAACAACAAAGGACCTTGTGAAGATGCTGGAGGAAACAGGTACAAGTATCTATATCCACAGTAAAGCGAGTCCTATATCGACATAACCTGAAAGGCCGCTCAGCAAGGAAGAAGCCGCTGCTCCAAAACCGCCATAAAAAATGCCAGACTACGGTTTGCAACTGCACATGGGGACAAAGATCGTACTTTTTGGGAGAAATGTCCTCTGGTCTGATGAAAGAAAAATAGAACTGTTTGGCCATAATGACCATCATTATGTTTGGAGGAAAAAGGGGGAGGCTTGCAAGCCGAATAACACCATCCCAACCGTGAAGCACGGGGGTGGCAGCATCATGTTGTGGGGGTGCTTTGCTGCAGGAGGGACTGGTGCACTTCACAAAATAGATAGCATCATGGGACAGGAAAATTATGTGGATATATTGAAGCAACATCTCAAGACATCAGTCAGGAAGTTAAAGCTTGGTCGCAAATTGGTATTCCAAAAGGACAATGACAATTATTCTGACATTTCATATTCTTAAAATAACGTGGTGATACTAACTGGCCTAAGAAAGGGAATTTTTACTCTGATTAAATGTCAGGAATTGTGAAAAACTGAGTTTAAATGTATTTGGCTAAGGTGTAAGTAAATTTCCGACTTCAACTGTACATATAAAAGGAGTAAAACAGTATTTAAACCTTATTGTACAATGACTATGTACTGTACATAGGGCAGAAGTCTCTAAGGTGGAAGGTAGAGTACCGGGTGGTAGAACAGTGACTAAGGCTAGTGGTGACTTTTTAACAGTCTTATGGCCTGGAGGTGGAAGCTGTTTCTCAGTAGATGGTAGCGGGGTGAACAGGCCATTGCTCGGGTGGCTGAGGTCCTTGATGATCTTCTTGGCCTGCCTGTGACACCGGGTGCTGTAGATGTCCTGGAGGGCAGGCAGAGTGCCCCAGTGATGTGTTGGGCTGACCACACCACCCTTTGGAGAGCCCTGCATGAAGGGACCATTTCAGGTTGTCAGTGATGTGCACTCTGAGGAACTTGAAGGTTTTGTCCCTCTCCACCGTGGCTCCGTCGAAGTGGATGGGGATGTGCCCTCTCTGCTGTCTCCTGTAGTCCACGATCAGCTCCTTTGTTATGTTGACGTCGTGGGAGAGGTTATTTTCCTGGCACCACTCTGCCAGGGCTCTCACCTCCTCCCTGTAGGCTGTCTCATCGTTGTTGGTAATCAGGCCTACCACTGCCGACAGCACACTTGATGATTGAGTTGGAGACGTGCGTGGCCACACAGTCATGGGTGATCAGGAAGTGCAGGCAAGGGTTAGCCTTAACTAGCCTCTCAAAGCACTTCATGTTGACAGAAGTGAATGCTAGGTGGTGATAGTCATTTAGTTTAGTTACCTTAGCTTCATGGGTACAGGAACGATGGTGGACATCTTGAAGCAAGTGGGGAGAACAGACTGGGATCATAAGAGAATCAATATGTCAGTAAACACTCCAGCCAGCTGGTCTGCACATGCTCTGAGGACATGGCTTGGGATGCCTTCTGGGCCAACAGCATTGCGAGGGTTAACACGCTTAAATGACTTACTCACGTCTGCCACGGAGAACGAGAGCACACAGTCCTCGTAAGCTATGGGGGCCCGCGGTGGCAGCTTGATATTGTTTTCCTTGAAGTGGGCAAAAAAGGTGTTTAAATCCGCCGGGAATTAGGCGTTGGTGTGTGTGTTGTGTCGGTATGAGTGTGTGTGTTTGTAGTGTATGTGTGTGGGTTTTGTGTGAAAGTGTCAGTGTAGTGTAGTGTGTATGAGTGAGGGTGTATATAGTGCATATATACACTGAGGGAACAAAACATTGGGAACACCATAATATTAAATTGCACCCACTACTGGCTAACGTACAATCACTAGAGAACAAACCGGACAAGCTCTGTTCTAGAGAATATCCTATCAACGGGACCTCAAGAACTGTAATATCCTATATTTCGAGGAGTCGTGGCTGAATAAGGACATGGATAATATACAGACTGTACAAAACATTAGGAACACCTTCCTTATATTGAGTTGCACCCACGTTTCCCATCAGAACAGCCTCACTTAATTTGGGCATTTACTCTACAAGGTGTCGAAAGCGTTCCATAGGGATGCTGGCCCATGTTGAGTCAAATGTTTCGCACAGTTGTGTCAAGTTGGCTGGATGTCCTTTTGGTGGTGGACCATTCTTGATACACAAGGGAAACTGTTGAGCGTGAAAACCCAGCAGCATTTCAGTTCTTAATACACTCAAACCAATGTGCCTGGCACCTACTAACATACCCTGTTCAAAGGCACTTAAATATTTTTGTCTTGCCCATTCACCTTCCGAATGCCACACACACAACCCATGTCTCAATTGTCTAAAGGCTTAAAAATCCTTCTTTAAGCAGTCTCCTCCCCTTCATCTACACTGACTGAAGTGGATTTAACAGGTGACATTAATAAGGGATGATAGCTTTCACATGGAATCACCGGGTCACTATATGTCATGAAAAGAGCAGGTGTTCCTAATGCTTTGTACACTCAGTGCATCGTCTTGTGAGTGTGTATAGAGTCAGTGCAAGATAGGGTAAATGCAGACCGTGTAATCATTGAATTAACTACATATGGCTATTTAGCAGTCTTATGGCTTGGGGGTAGAAGGTATCTCGGAGCCTGTTGGTGCGAGAGCCGGGGCTCAGATTCCGTTTGCCGGACGGTAGCAGATTAAACAGTCTTTGTCTTGGTTGGCTGAAGTCTTTGGCAATTTTTCAAGCCTTCCTCTGACACCGCCTGATATAGCGTTCCTGGGTGGCAGGGAGCTTGGCCCAAGTCATGTACTGGGCCGTTTGCACCCCTCTCTGTAGAGTTTTGTGGTCGAGGGCGGTGCATTTTTCATACCAAGCGGTGATGCAGCCAGTCAAGTTGCTCTAGATGATGCAGCTGTAGATGTTTTTAAGGATACGAAGGCACATGCCAAATCTTTTCAGCCTCCTGAGGGAGAAGATGCGCTGTCGTGTCCTCTTCATGACTGTGTGGGTGTGTGGACCATATTAAGTCCTTAGTGATGTGGACACCAAGGAACATGAAGCTCTCAACCCGCTCCACTACAGCCCTGTCGATGTGGATAGGGGCGTGCTCTCCCCTCTTTCTCCTGTAGTCAACTATCAGCTCCTTTGTCTTACTGACGTTGAGGGAGAGGTTGTTGTCCTTGCGCCACACTGCCAAGCAGTGGAGGATCCTCAGAGGAGGACCATCTTCCTCAGTGAATTTCCTTTAAAAAAAATATATATACTAAATATAGTCACGTCACCAAATAATTGATTAAAACACACTGTTTTGCAATGAAGGTCTACAGTAGCCTCACATTCAATACAAAAACCTAGGAGGCTCATGGTTCTCACCCCCTTCTATAGACTGACACAGTAATTATAACAATTTCTAGAGGACATCCTCCAAACTATCAGAGCTCTTGCAGCATGAACTGACATGTTGTCCACCAAATCAAAGGATCAAAGAATGAATTTAGTACTGAAAGCATAAGCTACAACTAGCTAGCACTGCAGTACATAAAATCTGGCGAGTAGTTGACAAAAAGAGAGAGAAAGACAATAGTTGGAACAGTTTTGAACAAATCATTTCTTCCATATTAAGGAGAAGCAAGAGAGCGAGAGCCTGCTATATTTCGTCTTATATATTTTTAAACTTTCACTTACTTAGCTAGCATCGAATGCAGCTAACTAATTTAGCCTACTCAAACCGAGATGGATTCTATGTTAAGTAGCTGGCTATGGCTATCCAATAATTTATTGCCACGGGGGCCCGCCGGTGTAACAGCTAAACTGCTTGCTGTTGACTGTACACTGTACTGCATGATTGTAGCGGGTCACAGACAGCTGATGTTTTGTGCACTGAAGTCCACAAGCGAAGGGAAAAGGTGAGAGGAGGAGAGTGGGTAGAAAGATGCAAGAATTCATTATATAAATGAGCTGTTTGTGGCTGCTATGAAAGTGAACTGTGTGATCAGGGGTGTATTCATTGCAACTGTTGAACTAATGATTACACTCTAGATCAGCTATAAGCAGGCAAGAGTGTGCAAGGCAGTATTGAACATGTCACTCACTGTCTGTCACTTTGATTACTCAAAATTCTCTCGACTTGTGCACCTACGTTACAATCCTTAATTCATAGGCTAGGTTGTAGCAACCTCATGATGGGTACAGGAAAGATGTGAGCATCATGGTGTAGCCTAGCCATATCAATGTTACATTGAGCTGGGTGAATGTAATATGAATGACAGTCATCCAATATGCTGCAATAGAAATAAGGCCATGTTGGAGTCGTGCGTGGCCACACAGTCGTGAGTGAACAGGGAGTACAAGAGAGGACTAAGCACACACCCCTGAGGGACCCCCACATGTTGAAGGTCAGTGTGTCAGAGGTGTTGTTGCCTACAGATGTAGCTATAATGCTGTGGCTGCCATGTAAGAACAAAGATGTCCCCGAAAACCCACAAACGCATGCAATGGCACGCATGCACACACACAAACTCACTTCAGGAAACTAGGCGTATGTCGCACCTCACTACTTCACAGGAGAGGCATTTGAACGTTAACATTTATTTTTTTTATCAAAATGCGTTTTTTGACAGAAATGCTTTCTGGAACATGTATTAATAACAAACTTGTAAGCCATCTGTAAATACGAATAAAATGGTTAAATTACGAGCCTAGTTGGTTTAGCAATGAAAAAAAAAAAAACTTCCCACTAGCCATGATTGGCTGAGATAATGGGTGGGCTAGACAAGTCAAGAGATGAGTTCGGATTTATAACATGAGCTGCTCAGTATGTGTAGATAATCTTTTCTAATACTTATTTTTTTAAGTATATCAAGAAGAACTGCGAAAGTGCTGTCCTGAATTTAACAGTCGCTATCATATCGACAAAAATCTGTGGGAAAAAGTTGTGATGGACTCCTTTCTGAAGGACAATCATGCCATGCTGACTCACTAACTCTGAAAATGCATTAGATGATGAGGAAATCCCTGATTTAGGTACAAATATTTTAATTGAACCAGACATTGTGGAGTCTTCTGATGACAGTGATGTGGGAAGAAACGGCGATCAACAGTGTTGTTGTCATGGGAGAAGTTGACCGAGTTTTGAAATTAGTGGAATGCCCAGTGGAAGCAGAGTATGATAGCTACATTCTGGCTTTTGATTACAAATATGCAGAGGGAGTCGAAAAGAGAACACTGTTGTATAAAACAAACTAAGGGCACCCATGGCATTTGTGACAGAGTGGGAGAAGCATTCATCCATATTTGTAAGAGTTTAGCTAGCTACAGTTTCAGATATTATACATTTCTAATTTTGTCAGATAGTCGTTTTCATTCAAGTTAAAGTGTACTGTTAGCTAGCTAGCTAACGTTAGCTAGCTGGCTCACTAGCTAACATTACGTGTATGATCTGTGTAGTAATATTATTCATATTTTAGAAATCCATTTGCATTGCTAGTTATAGCCTAATATTAGCTAGCTAGCTAACATTGAACCTAGTTGGTTAGCTTTAGCTACCTGAAGATTCATGCATGGTGGCTAGCTATGACAATCAGTTTGTATTGCTATGCTGCGTTCAAAACAAGTGGGAACTGGAAACTTGGAAATCTCCGACTTCCGACTTGTGTGTTCAAGACAACTGGGAACTCAAAAGGTAGCTCCGAATCCCAAAATCTTTTTGAGCCCAGACTTTCTGACCTGAAGATCACTGACTCATATATTTCAATTTTCCCAGTTGTCTTGAAAGCACCATTAGGTTCATTGTTTAACTAGCTACATGTCTAAACAAGACTCCACATCGCCAGATGATTACATGACCCATCAAGTTAGCCAGGTGTGTCTGGGGGTGATTACGTTCATCTATTGTTTTGAGGGAGTTATAGCATTCCTTTCATCAATGTAGATGGGTCAAGTGTGTCTGGGTAAGAATCATCTAATAATTATAAAATATTTATACAATCTGGACACTTTCTGTTTTTGATATTGCTACTATGCAAATTTGCAAGTAACCATTTCACTGTAGCGTTTACACCTTCTGTATCCTGTTCATGAGACAAATACACTTGGATTTGACTTAATATTGTATGTTTTTACCAGAGATGGTAATGTGAAGAACAACATGACTTGCACCAAAGTCAGATGAAGATATAGGCCAAGAACTAGATTTTTTGCTACTACTTTCACCACTTTTAGTCTTGAAATATTTGGTTGTTTACTACACTACACTACCATGCTCACTCTGTTTAGCACATGGCCTCACGTGAATCCCTAATAAAGAGATGGGTGGGGCTAAATCTTAAGAGGGTGTGAATAATGCTGAATGGGTGTAGACAAAGAAGAGCTCTCCAGTAGGTGTACTAAAACATTCAAGAGACATTTTCTCAAAAGTGGGGTTACAAGTTTAATAACTTTCAAAGTAAAATGACTTTCCCATTGTTCCTCAACTGCAGTGTACGATATATACAATTTTCTAGCTCTGATATTCTCTACTTTTATCCAGTGTAAAAAATACTATTTCAAATTTTGCTACATAATACTAAATCGAGCCAGACGTCATGTATGCTGTGGCTACAAGCCAAACCCTAACCAATATATACTGTATGAGTGTTATTGCCGATGGCACACACGTAGAGGCACATTATCAGAGTGTGTAGCAGCACATATGAATGACTTCAATGTGTTATCCGGTTGGACCATCAGTGTGGCCCATAAAAGTGGGATTCACTAAAGGAGCTTCTGCTATTTTTATACCAGGAAGGTGAATTGAGATAAAGAATGTATTTTCAAATGATGTCCGAGTGCACTACATTGGCTCTGGGTGAAGTAGTGCACTATATGGGGAATAGGTAGGGGTTCAATTGAGACAAGACCCTGGCTGATCAAAAGGGAAGGAAATGGAGTGATGCGTGAGGCAGAGCTGTACAATAGGTGTGACACTGACCTGTATATGGGGTCAGACATGATCAGCATCTTGCTCTCGTCCCAGGTCCACTCTTTCCTCTGTGGGCAAGGAAGTCAAGGTGATGTTAACAATCAATCACAACAGTCACGGATCCACCTGTACCCAAAATAATGTCACGGGTCTGGGTCAGATCTGATCACCACAGGTTTGTGTAATTTTAACTGAATTGTCCCAGGGTAAGTGTAATTTTAACTGAATTGTCCCAGGGTATGTGTAATTTTAACTGAATTGTCCCAGGGTATGTGTAATTTTAACTGAATTGTCCCAGGGTATGTGTAATTTTAACTGAATTGTCCCTCGGGTATGTGTAATTTTAACTGAATTGTCCCAGGGTATGTGTAATTTTAACTGAATTGTCCCAGGGTATGTGTAATTTTAACTGAATTGTCCCAGGGTATGTGTAATTTTAACTGAATTTTCCGGGAGGGCCCTGTACAAATCCGAACACGACTACTGCAGTAGAGAGAGTTGAGCGTGGCGCGTGTAGCTTGTTGTTGGCCAATCATAATTTATCAAAGCGAAGCAATAGGCTACAGTCATAGAGCCAGTTAGGAGATATCTAATCAATGGACGATGGAATTAAAATTACGGAATTAAAAGTTAAAAGAGAAGGATAGGCTACAACAACCAAAAACTACTTAATATTCTGAATGGAGTTGTTGTTATTTGTAACTGTAGGATGAGAAAGCGGCAGCCTCAATAAGGCCTAGCAGCTAATGTTAGCTAGCTTGACTAGCATCTCCTGGTTTGATTCAGTCAAGACAGGTACTACGTAATCATATTTGATGATAAATAACCTAGCTATGAATGTGAATAGTTTACTATAGCGCGAGTTGGCTTGGTTGGTTGCTGTCTCTCACCCCTCCCCCTTGTTGTTGTTTCACTCGCTCAGCCCCTCCCCTGGTTGCTAGAGCAGCATCACCACCTCTATCTCTCTCCTCTCGCGATTTATCAGCTCCGGTTAATAAAGTAGCTTAAAAAATACATTTTCTGTTGCTTTCCTCACTCGGATCAGACCGAGTCTGGATCTGACCACGTCTATACGGAACAGGTCTAGTAGTCCCAGGATCCGTTCAGACACGTTCTCTATTGAACATTTTTATTTATGCATATTGGGTCCGAGTGGGAAAGCCCCAGGTCCATTTCGGAACAGGTCCAACTTGACCTCTAATTCAGAGTCGAAAGATAACATGAAGTCTAAATGTAATATTTTACGACAGACAAGAACACAACATTTACAAGACAGAAAAATCCCATGGATTTGTTGATGTAACAATTTTATTCCCCTCATAATGACATTGACATAAGCCATCTCTGATTTGTCCCTTCATAATGACATCATCATAACCATGCTCTCTGATTGGTCCCTTAATAATGACATCACCATAACCCTGCTCTCTGATTGGTCCTTTCATGACATCATCATAATCCTATAATTTGATTTGTGTCTTCATAATGACATCATCATAAACCTACTCTTTGATTGGTCCCTTTCTAATGACATCATCCCAACCCTACTCTTTGATTGACCTCTTCATAATGACATCATCATAACCCTGCTTTCTGATTGGCCCAGCCTTACCTTCTGTTTCTTCCGGAGGACTACCTTGACTCCATCCACAGACACGATGATGCTCACTTTTTTCTTCTTGATGTTCTTGGCCTTGAACTCATACTGGAAAACACAAACACATATAGGTCAATCACAGACCTCTATGGGAGTAAAGCAACAACAACTACAATCAACTATTTGTCACATACTGTAGGTGAAGGGCTCAAACACATAGGTACTGAATGAGGTGAGAGATACCACTCTTACAGTGTAAAGTGCTTAGAGCACTTACAGTATAGACAGTTTATTGATCCCCAGGGGAAGTTGCACACACACACACACACACAAACACACACACACACACACACACACACACACACACACACACACACACACACACACACACACACACACACACACACACACACACACACACACACACACACACACACACACACACACACACACACACACACACACACACACACACACACACACACACACACACCCTGCTGGCAAAGTGACAGGGGCTCCAACAGAGGAAGGCTGTCAGTGTTAGGAGATGATCCCTGCTACACACTAATATATTAGCTATCCTTTAATGGCTTGGCAGGTAGCAGCACATTAAGGAAAGAGGAAAGGACTTCCATAATTCATATCAGTAGCCAAGCTAACAATCTACTCAGTGTTTGGTACTATTGACTACAGGGACTCAGGGAGACCATTGTGAAGCAGGGTTCCGTAATACGAGCATCTATTTTAATATACACTTTCGTCCAAAGCCACTTAAACAACTGTCAACATTGACAGTGACACAGGCATGTGGCCTGTCATGGCTCATGTGGGAATCAACTGGGTTTGTAGCAATGTGCTCTAACCCACTGAGCCATTGAAACCCTATTGGGTTCCAACTGAACCATGGTGAGAGAGGCTACCTACCACACAGTGACCAGTGGCCTAGCTGAACCATGGTGAGAGAGGCTACCTACCACACAGTGACCAGTGGCCTAGCTGAACCATGGTGAGAGAGGCTACCTACCACACAGTGACCAGTGGCCTAGCTGAACCATGGTGAGAGAGGCTACCTAC
Source organism: Oncorhynchus clarkii lewisi (assembly GCF_045791955.1). Lineage (NCBI taxonomy): Eukaryota > Metazoa > Chordata > Actinopteri > Salmoniformes > Salmonidae > Oncorhynchus > Oncorhynchus clarkii. Next base: position 15,949,769 of record NC_092151.1, read on the forward strand.
CACACAGTGACCAGTGGCCTAGCTGAACCATGGTGAGAGAGGCTACCTACCACACAGTGACCAGTGGCCTAGCTGAACCATGGTGAGAGAGGCTACCTACCACACAGTGACCAGTGGCCTAGCTGAACCATGGTGAGAGAGGCTACCTACCACACAGTGACCAGTGGCCTAGCTGAACCATGGTGAGAGAGGCTACCTACCACACAGTGACCAGTTGAAACACGGTGACTAGTGGCCTAGCTGAACCATGGTGAGAGAGGCTACCTACCACACAGTGACCAGTTGAAACACAGTGACTAGTGGTCCAGCTGAACCATGAGGCTACCTACCACACAGTGACCAGTGGCCTAGCTGAACCATGGTGAGAGAGGCTACCTACCACACAGTGACCAGTGGCCTAGCTGAACCATGGTGAGAGAGGCTACCACCACACAGTGACCAGTGGCCTAGCTGAACCATGGTGAGAGAGGCTACCTACCACACAGTGACCAGTGGCCTAGCTGAACCATGGTGAGAGAGGCTACCACCACACAGTGACCAGTGGCCTAGCTGAACCATGGTGAGAGAGGCTACCTACCACACAGTGACCAGTGGCCTAGCTGAACCATGAGGCTACCTACCACACAGTGACCAGTGGCCTAGCTGAACCATGGTGAGAGAGGCTACCTACCACACAGTGACTAGTGGCCTAGCTGAACCATGGTGAGAGAGGCTACCTACCACACAGTGACCAGTGGCCTAGCTGAACCATGGTGAGAGAGGCTACCTACCACACAGTGACCAGTTGAAACACAGTGACCAGTGGCCTAGCTGAACCATGGTGAGAGAGGCTACCTACCACACAGTGACCAGTGGCCTAGCTGAACCATGGTGAGAGGCTACCTACCACACAGTGACCAGTTGAAACACGGTGACTAGTGGCCTAGCTGAACCATGAGGCTACCTAGACCAGTGCTGAAGTTGGAGTTGAAGACATTAAACAACATTACATGTTTTGTTCCTTGTTCTTCTCCAAATAATGGTTGGGTGAGTGATGAGAACACTGAGCTGTCTGACTGAGGTACTGATGATGTGAGTTCCCTAGGAACAAATAGTGACATTCATATTCAGTTGGCTTAACACTAAACACTACACTGAGGATGATCAGGGGACAATGATCACTCCTATACATTCCTAAAATGTTATCTTTATTTAAAGGAAAACTCCACCCAAAAACTCTTGGTATTTGTTTCATTAGTCTATTGTCATTAGTCTATTGTTGACATCGTCCCAAAATGTTTTGCTTGTCAGCAATCAAGTGTTTAAGATATATAACTTCAAAATACAGAAATCATCCCTGTATGATGCATTTAGCATCATACGATGCTGCGTTATGCGTCATATGGTTTTCTGTAGTTTGAAAGTTATATATCTTGAAAACTTGATTGCTGATATGCAAAACATTTTGTGACAAACCGGTTACTCGATTGCCCTCTTTCATTTGGGATTGTTCCATCTGTTCTTCCTCTCATCCATTCTAATGTCATGGCACTCCACATTCACACGCAATCCAATCCCAGGCTGATTAGCTGATTAGCTCATGCTAATGGCCATATTAATGTTTATTTCTGGACAGTTGACTTCTAGCAGCTGCTGGCCTCCCCTGTGGGTGACGTTAGGCCATTGGACCTTGAGAAACGTCTGACCATAGGATAGTTTCCCAGTCAGTGTTGATGACTCATCTGTCTGTATGGATGGCTGAGAGCAGGAGGTCCATTATTAAACCAAGTCAGTCCTTGACTGAGCCACATGAACCCGACACACACACAAAGGAACCCACACACACGTTGATGAAAGACGAACATAGACACACAAATAAACGCATGTAGACACACACATTCGCACACACATTGTACACAAACACCCCCCCCCCCCCCCCCCCAACAATCCATCCTACTATATACTGTATTTCAACATAAAACAATAAAACAGCCCAGGTTGTTCAGTTCCCAAATTTCCCGGTTCCCAGAATAGGTGTCCTGCTTTTCTCGTCTTCTGCTTGTTGGCAGGATGAGACATGGCAGCTGTGTGTCTGCTCAGAGTGGCTAACACACTTCCTGCGTGTCTGGCCATTGTGTCGGCTCAGAGGAAGTCTAGCTAGCGAAGTTAGCATGTCCGCCACGTCGCCTCCACTCAGCCTCACGGTTCCTCACTTAAACATGAACCAAGTTAGCATCAACTCCGACAACTATAAAGGCCAGGATTGTGTTCATTGTGGCATGTGATGGAAATAATTTTAAAGCATTTTGCAACAGAAAACCAGGTTCAAGGCCTGAGACCAGGGTTGTGTTCATTAGGGGAACACAACAGAAATTGCTTAAAATATTTTGCAATTGGAAATGTAATTGAGCGTTCATTACTGGACGAGGAGAGGTAGTCCTTTACCATTTTTCAGTCTGTTTTGTTTGGTGCCTAATAAACATGACTACAGAGTCTATCATAACAGTATGGTAACAGTCTATCATAACAGTATGGTAACAGTCTATCATAACAGTATGGTAACAGTTTATCATAACAGTATGGTAACAGTCTATCATAACAGTATGGTAACAGTCTATCATAACAGTATGGTAACAGTCTATCATAACAGTATGGTAACAGTCTATCATAACAGTATGGTAACAGTCTATCATAACAGTATGGTAACAGTCTATCATAACAGTATGGTAACAGTCTATCATAATGGTGGAAGACCCTGTATGTTGGGGGGGACAGAAAGAGAGAGGAGAGCTAACGTATTGCACTGGCCTCCCGCATGGCGTGACCTTCCCTATCCACGGTGCCATAGGCTAATTGGCTGACATGTCTGAGCATGCCATGGCCTGCTACCACACTTAATATTAATGCACTGAGATGTGCTGGTGTGTGTGAGGTTGGGTAAAAAGTATGTGTGTGCGTTCGTGTGCGTACGTTAGTATAGGCCTACATATGTGGGAAAGTACGCGTACCAGCGTGTGTACGTGAGTAAGAGTGTGTGTGTGTGCCTGTGTATGTATAATGCCACCATCTCTCTACTCTCCTCTGCTTTAGGTCTATGGTGATTAAAGTTTCAAAGCTAATTACTGAGAGCGGGGTCCTGGGAGAGCTGATTAAATAGAGGATGAGCAACGAGATGGAGAGAGGGAGCGAGACAGACAGGGAGGAAGAGAGAAAGATGGGGGTGAAAGAGGAAGATAGGAAGAGAGAAATGAAAGAGGGACGAGGAAGAAGAGAGGAGACTGAGTGACAGACGGGGATGAAGAAAGAGATGAGATGGAAAAAGAGAGAGAGATTGACACAATCAGTCACAAAGCAAAAGTTTTGATTCTACACAAGCCCCTAGCTCAGACAGACAGTTCCACTGTGGCATGTTGATTGGAATTTATATCTCACATGACCATGTTCACACAACAAAACATTTGCTGAGTGCAAACCCTACTAAACAGATGACTTTAAAGATGAGGAGGTAGCAGGTAGCCTAGTGGTTAGAGCACTGGGCCAGTAACCAAAAGGTTGCTAAATCGAATCCCCGAGCTGACAAGGTAAAGATCTGTCGTTCTGCCCCTGAACAATGCAGTTCCTGGGCTGTCATTATAAATAAGAACTTGACTTGCCTAGTTACATTTTTTTTTAATAAATAAAAAATGAGTAAGAGAACAGTAGGACAGCTCTTTCAGGCAGGACATCTGTGCAGTGTTTCCTTACCTTACCATTATATAGGCGGGACGTCCCCCACACAGATCTGTTCCAAAGAACATTGGTTTCAATGGAACATTTTGTTTAAAGAGAAACTGGATGTTGATATTACAGCATATACTCCGGCTAGACAAAGTACAAAGACAGTGAAACAGGGTCATCGCTGGCCCTAAGTGCTGCTGGGTCTCAATAGCACTGTCTTCCTTAAAGAAACACTCATTGTACTTTATACACCCTTATGCACGTTAACCAAGCAGTCATACAAACACATTTACACACACACTTTCACACACATGAACACACACACACACAGACAGACACACACAGAGAGACAAAGACAGAAACACACACACACACACACACACACACACACACACACACACACACACACACACACACACACACACACACACACACACACACACACACACACACACACACACACACACACACACACACACACACACACATCAACATGCCACCCCCCAGAGTCCTGGACACACACTTTTCACTCCATCTCTATTTGTGTAAAAACTCCAAAATGGCAAACGGAGGTCTTTTATAATTCACATTTTGTGTCAGCATCCTGCTGGAGGAAAAACGTTTTTTTTGTAACTTCATCGAAGTATGAAAATTTTATATTTTTCTTTGCTTAAGTGCAAAAGTGTTGTGAAATATTCAAGATTTAATGCACTTGCATTGTTCTCCCTGTTTCCGTCATAAACAGCAGAGCAAACAATTAAAAGTTATCACGACACGTAGCTCCCTCGGGCTCGCTCGCCGAGACGACATGTTAAAATAACAACTGACAAGGAAGTGTTTTCAGAGCACAAGTGAAATTTTTTGGGCTTTTTGAGATACTTCTGAGCCCTGGGAGAGTAACATGTAGGCTAGAGAGACTGGATAACGAGAATAATGAATGATCATGTAAGAAGCACTATAGGAGTACGACACAGTTGTAATCTTTACACATACCGAGGACATTCCACTGTAACAGTGTGACACTGACTCAGATCTTTCACTTTATAATGTGTGTCAAACAAAAACCAATGATTGCAAAGTTAAACAAACTCTAGGCACAATGACTACTTTTAACAATTTCCACTCTACATTTTACAAAAACACATTTACTTGAAGAACAGTGCAGATGCAAAGTTTGGTAACAGAAATGACTGTTTGTGCCGTCATGCTGTTGCACAGTATCACTCTGTCACAATGGAATCAGTAACAACATTGATACTGAGGTCATATACTGAATAGCCGGTTGACATTTATTGTCATGAGTCTAATTCTGGAGGCAGAACTGAGCAATTTTCCCTTAGATAGGCTAGCTGCAAAGTCCAAATTGGCTATATTGTAAAAAATGTACTTTTTGGTCTTAATTTAGAGTTAGGGTTAGGCATTAGGGTTAGCAGTGTGGTTAAGGTTAGGCATTAAGGTTAGCTGTGTGGTTAAGGTCAGGGTTAAGGTTAGATTGAATGACTTTGTGGCTGTGCCAGCTAGTGGCCACTCTGCAGAGCGGCCCCCAGAACACGATTCATGATGAAAAACACTGAATATGGTCCAGAACACTTGAACTGGACTGACCACCTGCTCTGATTCTCCGCACCTTAGCACACATGCAGTCACTTATGCACACACCCACAGAATTACACACACACATGTACAGTCTCTTCAGAGAGTATTCACACACTTGTTCCACATTTTGTTGTGTTACAAAGTGGGATTATAATGGATTTAATTTGGCAACAATCTTCACAAAATACTATGTAATGTCAAAGTGGAAGAAAAATTATAATATTTGTAAATAAATATTTATATCTTGATGAGAAAAGTATTCAACCCCCTGAGTCAATACTCTTTAGAATCACCTTTGGCAGTGAAAGACCCAGTCTTTCTGGGTACGTCTCTAAGAGATTTGCACACCTGGATTGTACAATATTAGCACATTACTATTTTTTAAATTCTTCAACCTCTATCAAGTTGGTTGTTGACAATTGCTAAGCCATTTTCAAGTCTTGCCATAGATTTTTAAGCCGAATTAAGTCAAAACGGTATCTAGGCCACTCAGGAACAATCAATGTCGTCTTGGTAAGCAACTCCAGTGTATATTCTGTTGTGTGTTTTTGGTTATTGTCCTCCTGAAAGGTGAATGTCTCCCAGTGTCTGGTGGAAAGCAGACTGAACCTGGTTTCTCTCTAGGATTTTGCCTGTGCTTAGCTCTATTCCATTTATTTTTATTCTAAAAAACCTTGCAGACGACAACCATACCCATAACATGATGCAGCCACCACCATGCTTGAAAATAGTGGTACTCAGTGATGTGTTGTTTTGGTTTTGCCCCTAACAATCTGTAACTCTATGTATCCAGGACATAAAGTTAATTTCTTAGCCACATTTTTTTGCAGTTTTACTTTACTGCCTTATTGCAAACAGGATGCATGTTTTGGAATATTTGTATTCTGTACAGGCTTCCTTATTTTCACAATGTTATTTAGGTTAGTATTGAGGAGTAAATACAATGTTGTTGATCCATCCTCAGTTTTCTCATATCACAGCCATTACACTCTAACTGTTTTAAAGTCACCATTGGCTTCATGGTAACATCCCTGAGTGTTTTTCTTCCTCTTTGGCAACTGAGTTAGGAAGGACGCCTGTATCTTTGTAGTGACTGGGTGTATTGAATTAATAACTTCACCATATTCAAAGAGATATTCAATATTTGCTTTTTTATTTTTAGTCATCTACCAATAGCTGCTCTTCTTTGCGAGGCATTGGAAAACCTCCCTGGTATTTGTGGTTGAATCTGTGTTTGAAATGCACTGTTCTACTGAGGGAGCTTACAGATAATTGTATGTATGGGGTACAGAGATGAGGTAGACATTCAAAAATCATGTTAAACATGAGTGATTCCATGCAACTTATGGAGCTTGTTAAGACATTTTTTACTCCTGAAATGATTTAGGCTTGCCATAACAAAGGGGTTGAATACTTATTGACTCAAGACATTTCAGCTTTTCATTCATTTGTAAAAATGTATGAAAACATCATTCCAATTTGACATTATGGGGTATTGTTTGTAGGCCAGTGACACAAAATCTCAATTGAATCCATTTTAGATTCAGGGTGTAAACAAATTAAATTTGTCCAGGGGTGTGAATACTTTCTGCTACACACACTGCCCTCCATCCCCCCCTTCCCCAAAACACCTGTAAATGTTGGACTATAGATTGTGCCTTCCTGCATTATACTTATGTGAAAATGTTTATTCTATTCTACTGAGCCGTTTACTATATGTTCATATTCTAATATTTTATTATGTCTCATTGTTGTTACATTGTTGAGAAGGAACCTGCAAGTCAGCATTTAGTTGGAAAATGTACACCATACAAACAATGAACAAAAATTTAAACAATTGGAAGACTTTAAAGCAGGGGTCGGCAACAAGACTTTAAAATCACCATGAATTCAGCTATAAATGTGCTAATTTAGGAAATCTATTCCTAATTATTCTCAATGTAATCGAGCTATGAAATTATTATTTTCAAATACAATCTCTTTTTGGGCTTAGTCGTGATCAATTTGCAGTGTACAAAGGACAAAAATCGTCGGCGTACCCCCGCTTTAAAGGGATACTTCAGGATTTTGGCAGTGAAGCCCTCTATCAACTTCCCCAGAGTCAGACGAACTCATGGCTACCATTTTTATTTCTCTGCAACTAGTATGAAGAAACTTAAAGGTAGTCTTGAGAGCCAGTGCTAACTAGTGTTAGAGCAACAACTGGAAGGCTATGGTATCTACTAGCATGCTAGAAGTTACCATAGACTTACAGTCATTTTGCTAACGCTATAAATGATATCCATAACTTCATGTGACTGGGGAAGTACATAAAGGCTTTCATTGCCAAAATAATGAAGTATCCCTTTAAAGTCAAAACTTTGCGTAGAAGTCTATTATTTTATTTAAAATATATAGTATATTTCACCTTAATTTAACTAGGCAAGTCAGTTAAGAACAAATTCTTATTTACAATCATGGCCTACCCCGGACAAACCTGGACGACGCTAGGTCAATTGTGCATCGCCCTATCCCAATCACAGCCGGATGTGATTCAGCCTGGATTTGAACCAGGGACTGTAGTGTTGCCTCTTGCTCTGAGATGCAGTGCCTTAGACCGCTTCGCCACTCGGGAGCCCAAATCACTATTAAAATCACTATACCCTTAAAAATAATACACTTCAAAGTCTTAAAACACTAGATGGATGACTAAATAGACTGAATCATCACTCATAAGGAGGTACGCAAAAAAACATTCCTTCAGCGTTTCCGTCAGTAATTTATTATAAGAAGACAGCTTGAATAGTGATGACTTTGCGCAAAGTCACAAAATTATGGAAAGGCTCCAGATATAATATCTGATCTCAGTACAATCAGGTTCACCCTTTAAAAACACTCAGACGCTATAATTGGTCTACATTTTTCTCTTATAGAATACTACAGAGCTTTGCCAGGTCTTACTAAGTGACGCTCCGGCGTATTTGCCAGTTCAGCAGTGGAAGTGCTTTCAGTTAAGACCTTTAAACGAAGGAGACACACATACATTACAAAATTCGATAGGAAATTGGAAAGAGGGCCGGGTGTGTCATTTTGAAACAAGCCTCTCTGGCATAAAAAGTCTATGCGGCGTAAACCAATGGTACCGTCATCCATAACATTCCACAGTGTTGTTAAAAAGAAGAGGGAAGTGGCTTTGCTTTTTCTTTCATCAAAATTAAGAGATGCCAATGACTACAGAGGAGATGAGTCTAAGGAAAGAGTAAACTCTCGTTACCTCGCAATCCAACCAAGGTGCATCAATTGAATTGAGGAACAAACTAGTGAGAGGTAATCACAGACATTATGTGACCCTGGAGTTAACGGTATGTTTCAACCTTCTCCTTTCAAAGGCCTTTTGTCCCACTACCTCCCAGTATGAATGAACCCTTTATCTTCCTGAGCCCCCAATTCTCCCATCGAAGTCGCTAGCCCACCAACATCCTCAGAGAGAGAGAAAAACCTCTCTTCTCATGTACTGTATGTTTCAGATACATTCCATTTGACTACAGTGTAGGCCTCAGGACAAGGCAGAGCCTAAGTCTGTGGAGAAGTCTGTCTTTCCACATGTTCCCAGAAATGGCTCTACTAAAAAATAGGATTTATTTAAGCACCATACAGTAAGGCAACAAAGCTGGATTGAGACTGGTTTTGGTGTTAACTGCCTGTTTTCTCAATGACAAAGGCGCTCTCAGTTGAGAGGAAAGGGGCCCAGTCATTTTCTACTAATTGTAGAGCTACGTGTTTTCAATGTTCAATGTCACATGCACAAGTACAGTGAAATGCCTTTCTTGCAAACTCAAAACCACAAAATTAAATAATCAATAACAGTGTAATACTAGAAAAAAACCACAAGAGAAATAAGAAGAAATATGAAAAACACAATAAGTACGTAAGTAAGTATACTATATATACGGTAAGTTCCAATACCATATTTACAATGTGCAGGGATACTGGAGTGATGGAGGTAGATACACTGTATGTATAGGGTTAAGGTGACTAGGCAACAGGATCTAAGATAAACAGAGTAGCAGCAGCTTGCAGGTGAGTGGGTGTGCGGGTGTGTAGAGTCAGTATAAATGTATGTGCATATTATGTGAGTGCAGATGATGGAGTGAGAGTGAGTGTGTAGAACCTTGTGAGTGCAGATGATGGAGTGAGAGTGAGTGAGTGTGTAGAACCTTGTGAGTGCAGATGATGGAGTGAGTGAGAGTGAGTGTGTAGAACCTTGTGAGTGCAGATGATGGAGTGAGTGAGAGTGAGTGTGTAGAACCTTGTGAGTGCAGATGATGGAGTGAGTGAGAGTGAGTGTGTAGAACCTTGTGAGTGCAGATGATGGAGTGAGTGAGAGTGAGTGTGTAGAACCTTGTGAGTGCAGATGATGGAATGAGTGAGAGTGAGTGTGTAGAACCTTGTGAGTGCAAAACTAAAAGGTCAATAAAGATACAAGGTTAACTCAGATAGTCTATGTAGTTATTTTTTTAAACTATTAATCAGTCTTGTTGCTTAGGGAGAGAAACTGTTCAAGAGCCTGTTGGTGCCAGACTTGATGCACCGGTACCACATGCCGTGCGGAAGCAGAGAGAATAGTCTATGGCTTGGGTGGTTGTAGTCTTTAACAATTGTCCGGGTCTTCCATCACCCCGCCTTATTTTGATATCCTTTATGGCAGGGAGCTCGGTCCCAGTGATGTTCTGGGCTGTCCGCACCACCCTCTGTAGCGCCATGCGATTAAGGGTGGTGCTATTGCCATACCAGGTAGTGATGCAGTCAGTCAAAATGCTCTCAATGGTACAGCTGTAGAACTTTTTGAAGATTTGAGGGCCCATCCAAAACTTTTTCAACCTCCAGAGGGAGAAGAGGAGCTGTTGTCACTTCTTCGCGACTCTGTGCGTGTGTTTGGACCATTTTAAGTCTTTAGTGATTTGGACACCGAGGAACTTGAAGCTCTCGACCTGCTCCACTGCAGCCCTGTCAATGTGGATGTGGGCGTACTCTCCCCTCCATTTCCTGTAGTCCAAGATCAGCTCCATGGTCTTACTGACATTGAGGGAGAGGCTGTTGTTCTGGCACCACACTGCTAGGTCACTGACCTCTTCCCTGTAGACTGACTCATCGTCACCGGTGATCAGGCCTACCACTGTCGTGTTGTCAGCAAACTTGATGATGGTGTTGGAGGCGTGCTTGGCCATGCAGTTGTGGGTGAACAGGGAGTACAGGAGGGGACTAAGCACACACCCCTGTGGGGTCCCTGTGTTGGGTGTCAGCGTGGTAGAGCTGATGTTGCCTACCCTCACCACCTGTGGTCGACCCTTCAGGAAGTCCAGGATCCAGATGCAAAGGGAGGTGTTCAGACCCAGAGTGCTAAGCTTGATGACGAGCTTGGAGGGGACAATGGTGTTGAACACTGAGCTGTAGTCAATAAACAGCATTCTCACATACAGTAGGTATTCCTCTTATCTAGGTGGGTGAGGGCAGTGTGGAGAACAATTGAGATTGCGTCATCTATGGATCTATTGGGGCAAATTGGAGTGGGTGACAAAACCAGCCTCTCAAAGCACTTCATAATAAAGTGAGTGCTACAGGGCGGTAATTATTGTGGCATGAAGACTTAGAGTTCTTGGGGACAGAAATGATGGATGTCATCTTAAAACATATGGGTATTACAGACTAGACCAAGGAGAGGTTGAAAATGACCGTGAATATGCCTGCCAGCTGTTCTGCACATGCTCTGAAAACGCACCCTGGAATACCATCAGGCCCGCAGCCTTGCGGGTGTTGACCTGATTAAAGACCTTTCTCACATCACCCTCGGAGAGCAAGATCACCCAATCCTCTGGGTCAATGATGGCCTTCACACCCAGCACGATGTTGTTGTTGTCAAAGCGTGCATAAAATGCATTGAGTTCATCTGGTAGAGAGGAATCGTTGGGCAGATCACAGTTGGGTCTTCCTTTGTAATCTGTAATGGACTGCAGCCCCTGCCACGTGGCAGGTGTCTGAACATGTGTAGTATGATTCCACCGTATTCTTATATGGTCCTTTTGCTCGTTTGATGACTCTGTTTGATGACTCTGAGCTCTTTGTAAGGTAGCCCTGTCCTTTAGTTTACCGCCAACCTCTGTGTTTGTCCAGGGCAGTTGATTGGGGAAGCAGCGAACCCACACAGTGGGTTGAATCCGGTGACAGAGGTGGTTAGCTCGTCAATGTTATCGGCGGATTCTCTAAACATTTTCCAATCAGCGCTAGCAGTCTTGTAGCATAATCTCAACAGAGCGAGTCACAGGAACTTCCTGTTTGAGTTTCTGCTTGTAAACAGGAAGCAGGAGTATGGAATCATGATCTGATTTGCGGAATGGTGGACGAGGCAGGGCCTTGTATGCTTGCTTGTGGGTAGAATAACAGTGGTCTAGGACTTTATCGTCCCTAGTGGCGTTGGTGACGTGTTGATGAATGTTTGGCATCACATGCTTTAGTTACACCGGCAATCAGAAAAGTAGTCTTTAAATGTAGGTTTTCTTGCCCTGTACAGTTCATTAAGTGCCAGCTTGTTATTTTTCTTGTCATGAGGGGAAATGTATACAGCAGTCACGATAACAGCTGAAAACTCCCTCGGGAGTTAGAAGGGTCGGCATTTGACCATCAAGTATTTCAAGACAGGTGAACAGTGGGTCGACCCCTCCACCACGCTGGAGTTAGCACACCAGTTGGTGTTGATGTAGAGGCAAAGGTATCTGTCAACATCGCTCTAATGAAAGGCTAGTCTTGTAGGATCCGTCATATACGTTGGATCAAGGTCAAATAGCCTCATTATTGTTATTTTATTGTGTTACCTTTCATTTTAAAAATGTACTTTAGTTTAGTTAGTAAATACTTTCTTAACTAATTCTTGAACTGCATTGTTGGTTAAGGGCTTGTAAATAAGCATGACCATTTTATTTTACCTGAAGAACTGAACTGAACGGTAAACTCAGCGTAGGATTGATTTACACACAGACAGGGGACTAAGGGGTGTTGTTCTAATGTTCTTCCAATGTCACTTCTCAAATGCACCTAAGAAGAGGTCCTTTATCCTTTAACCTTTATTCAACTAGGCAAGTCTTGTAGGATATGTTATGTCCGTTGGTTCAAGGTTGATAAACTGAACATAGCAACGGACTACTGGATTGATTTACATACCGATGGGAGTTACAGTGAATCTTATTCATAGTTCTTTCTTTCTGTTTTCAGAGAAAGTGACTTGGTGGGGACGGAGCTACGATTTTATAAACAGATTGAGAAATTATAAACTACCCACAATCCACCATAGCTCAGCTCAAAGGATGCTCAAAGGACAGTGGAATGCAAGGAGCATTATGGGCCATTGCTGCTCCCTGTCGAACCGTTGGCTCTATACAACCCTCACAATGGCCCCTATAGACTGTATCGCGGCAACCGCCTCAATGCAATTCTCAGGATTGGGGAATTTCTAGGCATTTTCGTCTTTTTGAAAGACTCTGACAAAGAGCCTGCTGTTGAGGAACTGAGCCGAGCTGAAAAACACAACAACTGTCCAACGGCCTTCTAACATTCAACTTGAAAAGAATCTCAGAGGAATCCGAGGAACTCAAAAGTATATGGCTAGTTGGTGAGAAACAAATAAAAACTGGACAGACTGACAGCTGGACTGACTGCCTTCACATAGTTTTTTTCAGTGGCTTTCTACATGACAATACAGTAAGGGGTTTTTCCTTGAACAGAACTCCAATTCCAAGAACGCCTGTAAATGATTAGGTTCCCTGAAATCCTTCCTGTACCTTCTGTTTCTCAGCCATAACGTGGAAGGTTTGATAACCAGTGGTTATGTGTGTTCTATACTAATTATCATCTTAGCATTTTTCTAGACGGAGGCAGTGCAGTGATGTTGTTCCCTCCCTCCATATCAGTTCAGTCTCTCCATTCTGGACCTAAGCCAGAGGAGGAGGAGGGTGGTCCAACTGTGACGTAAGAGCGAGAAAAAACACACACGACTGGAGTCTTACCCTCGGACAGCGGGGGAGTGAGAGAGTAGTTGCCGAGCAGGTCGCTATGGACAACGCCCTTGACCTGGTTCAGGAGTGTGTAAAGTGTCTGTATGTGTGTTTGCGCACGTATGCGTATCTGTGTGTATATATGAGCGTGAGTGCGTGTGTATGAAATGTGGGATTTCTGCCCGACTGCACATGTTATTGATTGAACTCTTGGGCTCCAGTCTAGCCCAGTGGGAGAGAGGGTTGGGAGATACGGCTGGCTGGGAGAGGGTTGGGAGAGAGGGTTGGCTGGGAGAGAGGGTTGGGAGAGAGGGTTGGCTGGGAGAGAGGGTTGGCTGGGAGAGAGGGTTGGCTGGGAGAGAGGGTTGGCTGAGAGAGAAGGCTGGCTGGGAGAGAAGGCTGGCTGGGAGAGAGGGTTGGCTGGGAGAGAGGGTTGGCTGGGAGAGAAGGCTGGCTAGGAGACAGGGTTGGCTGAGAGAGAAGGCTGGCTGGGAGAGAAGGCTGGCTGGGAGAGAGGGTTGGCTGGGAGAGAGGGTTGGCTGGGAGAAAGGGTTGGCTGGGAGAGAAGGCTGGCTGGGAGAGAGGATTGGGAGAGAGGGTTGGCTGGGAGAGAGGGTTGGCTGGGAGAGAAGGCTGGCTGGGAGAGAGGATTGGGAGAGAGGGTTGGCTGGGAGAGAAGGCTTGCTGGGAGAGAGGGTTGGCTGGGAGAGAGGGTTGGTTGGGAGAGAGGGTTGGCTGGGAGAGAGGATTGGGAGAGAGGGTTGGCTGGGAGAGAAGGCTGACTGGGAGAGAGGGTTGGCTGGGAGAGAGGGTTGGCTGGGAGAGAGGGTTGACTGGGAGAGAGGGTTGGCTGGGAGAGAGGGTTGGTTGAGAGAGAGGGCTGGCTGGGAGAGAGGGTTGGCTGGGAGAGAGGGTTGGTTGAGAGAGAGGACTGGCTGGCTGGGAGAGAAGGCTGGCTGGGAGAGAGGGTTGGCTGGGAGAGAGGGCTGGGAGAGAGGGTTGGCTGGGAGAGAAGGCTGGCTGGGAGAAAAGGCTGGCTGGGAGAGAGGGTTGGCTGGGAGAGAGGGTTGGCTGGGAGAGGGTTGGCTGGGAGAGAAGGATGGCTGGGAGAGAAGGCTGGCTGGGAGAGAGGGTTGGCTAAGAGAGAAGGCTGGCTGGGAGAGGGTTGGCTGGGAGAGAGGGCCCTAGGCTGACACTGGCTGGCATGCCTGACCTACAGTGGCTCTTTAACAGGGTTACACACAGGGCTAAACACAGCAGGGGACTAGACCACATGGGGAGGGAAGGAAGACATGGGCCTTGTAAAAGGGGAAAACCCACAGGAGACTTCCTACATGCATGGCATTAGGCATGGGATAACAACTCGTACTGTAGCTTGGCATTACATAGTGCAGCTTGCTTGTGCTAATTAAGGCATCAACAAAAAAAGAAAACATATATTTTAATTTCAAGAGAAGAGCATTGGCATGATAGCCATTGTGGTTTACACTGCAGTGGACTGTCAGTGTTGTGGTTTACACTGCAGTGGACTGTCAGTGTTGTGGTTTACACTGCAGTGGACTGTCAGTATTGTGGTTTAGACTGCAGTGGACTGTCAGTGTTGTAGTTTAGGCTGCAGTGGACTGTCAGTGTTGTAGTTTAGACTGCAGTGGACTGTCAGTGTTGTAGTTTAGACTGCAGTGGACTGTCAGTGTTGTAGTTTAGACTGCAGTGGACTGTCAGTGTTGTAGTTTAGACTGCGGTGGACTGTCAAGTGTTGTAGTTTAGACTGCAGTGGACTGTCAGTATTGTGGTTTAGACTGCAGTGGACTGTCAGTGTTGTAGTTTAGACTGCGGTGGGCTGTCAGTGTTGTAGTTTAGACTGCAGTGGACTGTCAGTGTTGTAGTTTAGACTGCGGTGGACTGTCAAGTGTTGTAGTTTAGACTGCAGTGGACTGTCAGTGTTGTGGTTTAGACTGCGGTGGACTGTCAGTATTGTGGTTTAGACTGCAGTGGACTGTCAGTGTTGTAGTTTAGACTGCGGTGGGCTGTCAGTGTTGTAGTTTAGACTGCAGTGGACTGTCAGTGTTGTAGTTTAGACTGCGGTGGACTGTCAAGTGTTGTAGTTTAGACTGCGGTGGACTGTCAGTGTTGTGGTTTAGACTGCAGTGGACTGTCAGTGTTGTAGTTTAGACTGCAGTGGACTGTCAGTGTTGTAGTTTAGACTGCGGTGGACTGTCAGTGTTGTAGTTTAGACTGCAGTGGACTGTCAGTTTTGTAGTTTAGACTGCAGTGGACTGTCAGTGTTGTAGTTTAGACTGCGGTGGACTGTCAAGTGTTGTAGTTTAGACTGCAGTGGACTGTCAGTATTGTGGTTTAGACTGCAGTGGACTGTCAGTGTTGTAGTTTAGACTGCAGTGGACTGTCAGTATTGTGGTTTACACTGCAGTGGACTGTCAGTGTTGTAGTTTAGACTGCAGTGGACTGTCAGTATTGTGGTTTAGACTGCAGTGGACTGTCAGTGTTGTGGTTTACACTGCAGTGGACTGTCAGTATTGTGGTTTAGACTGCAGTGGACTGTCAGTGTTGTAGTTTAGACTGCGGTGGGCTGTCAGTGTTGTAGTTTAGACTGCAGTGGACTGTCAGTGTTGTAGTTTAGACTGCGGTGGACTGTCAAGTGTTGTAGTTTAGACTGCAGTGGACTGTCCGTGTTGTAGTTTAGACTGCGGTGGACTGTCAGTGTTGTGGTTTAGACTGCAGTGGACTGTCAGTGTTGTGGTTTAGACTGCAGTGGACTGTCAGAGTTGTGGTTTACACTGCAGTGGACTGTCAGTGTTGTGGTTTACACTGCAGTGGACTGTCAGTGTTGTAGTTTAGACTGCAGAGGACTGTCAGTGTTGTAGTTTAGACTGCAGTGGACTGTCAGTGTTGTAGTTTAGACTGCAGTGGACTGTCAGTGTTGTAGTTTAGACTGCAGTAGACTGTCAGTGTTGTAGTTTAGACTGCAGTGGACTGTCAATATTGTGGTTTAGACTGCAGTGGACTGTCAGTGTTGTGGTTTACACTGCAGTGGACTGTCAGTGTTGTAGTTTAGACTGCCGTGGACTGTCAGTATTGTGGTTTACACTGCAGTGGACTGTCAGTGTTGTAGTTTAGACTGCAGTGGACTGTCAGTATTGTGGTTTAGACTGCAGTGGACTGTCAGTGTTGTGGTTTACACTGCAGTGGACTGTCAGTGTTGTAGTTTAGACTGCAGTGGACTGTCAGTGTTGTGGTTTAGACTGCAGTGGACTGTCAGTGTTGTGGTTTAAACTGCGGTGGACTGTCAGTGTTGTGGTTTAGACTGCAGTGGACTGTCAGTGTTGTGGTTTAAACTGTGGTGGACTGTCAGTGTTGTGGTTTGTTAAAGCTAGTTAGATGCTTGTTCAAGTGCACCGGCTTGTCAGAACATTGTGGTGTGTTACACAGAATGTGTTGCTTTAACAACAGTGCTGCTGGCAGAGACCACAGAATGAGACAGACCAGATCCGACACCACACAGTGGTCCCATCTGTCAGATACAGAAGTGGCTGTCTCCTCTAGATGACAGAGCTTCATCACACTCGCTGTGTGTGTGTGTGACAAAGACAGTTCTACAATAAATTATTCCACTTTGTGAATGATGTACAGCTTCCATCTCCAGAGCAGGGGAGGACGAGGACAAGAGCAAAACCAGACAGTGGACTCCCGAGTGGCGCAGCGGTCTAAGGCACTGCATCTCAGTGTTAGAGGCGTCACTACAGTCCCTGGTTTGATTCCAGGCTGTATCACAACAGGCTGTGATTGGGAGTCCCATAGGGTGGTGCACAATAGGCCCAGCGTTGTCCGGGTTAGGGTTTGGGCAGGGTAGGCCGTTATTGTAAATAAGAATTTGTTCTTAACTGACTTGCTTAGTTAAATCAAATGCATTTAAAAAACGGTGACCAGAGACGATCAACTAGCAAGTCAGTCAGTCATTTAAAGATGCACTATGCAGAAATCACTCTGCCATTTCCTGGTTGCAAAAATTCCAAAAGTTTGTCTAATTTCAGTTTAAATGACAAAACAAGCAGTCATTGGAGAATCAAGAATCATTGTACCATCTAAACCAAAAGTATAGTATTATCAGCTGTTTGAAGCTGGTGGACAAAACACAAAGATGCAAAAACTACACTTAAGAACGGGAAGCATAGAAATAGAACACACACGTAGAACAGATCTACCGCTTCTTAGACCTGCTTCAATGACAATGACAGATCTATTAGTTATTTAGGTAGTTTCATAGTCTCAATTATAGCCTGAAAAGGGGACAATCATCCAAAAATGAAAAAATACCCCAAACTCCAACAATGCCTTTTTGTACTGTACAATACTCTAGTACTTTATGCAGTACTATAGAACCGTCTTGAAAAGCATCCTGGACATCAAGGAACCAGTGACGTTTCCAGAGAGAGACTGACTAAGCCTAGCAGTAGCAGCCCCTGAGTGAGTCCCTGTGCTCTTGGTGTGCCGTGAGAAGCATCCCTCGCTCCAGTGACTCGCTGACGGGCGGAGCAACACGACAAGCGCTCCCAGGGTTCTGATGGCAGCCACTCAGTGGGCTACCCACGTGGGAATAAAAAAGTGCAACCTGTTAGCACACACAAACTCATACAAAGATGTGCATACACACTCATGAGAGCACACACACGCACACACACTTTATAAAAGGCTATTTTTTGATCTGCTGTAAATGGAGTTTCTCAGTTTGGGAAAATGTATCCGTGTAATACCTGCTTATCAAACTGTCAAGGTGTTTCAGACGGCACTGTTAAAATGGGCATTGACTTGTGAGAGAAAATCCAGCAACTCCGACATAATGCAGGTAGCTGCCTCATAAAGTCACTGGAGCTTGAAGGAGAGAGGGGGAGGGAGAGGGAGGGAGAGGGAGGGGGAGGGAGCGGGAGGGAGGGAGGGAGGTAGCAAGGGGAGAGGGAGAGGGAGAGGGAGGGAGAGGGAGGGGGAGGGAGAGGGAGGGAGGGAGAGGGAGGGGGAGGGGGAGGGAGGAAGGGAGGGGGAGAGGGAGAGGGAGGGAGAGAGGGAGGGGGAGAGGGAGGGAGAGAGGGAGGGGGAGAGGGAGGGGGAGGGGGAGAGGGAGGGAGGGAGGGAGGGAGGGAGGGAGGGAGGGAGGGAGGGAGGGAGGGAGGGAGGGAGGGAGGGAGGGAGGGAGGGAGGGAGGGAGGGAGGGAGGGAGGGAGGGAGGGAGGGGGATGGAGAGGGAGGGAGAGAGAAAGAAGAAAGGATATCTGAGTTATGTGGTGTGTGTGTGTCCTGTGTGTGTGTACAGAGCAGAGAGGAAAATTAAAAATCCTGAAAAGGTCTGTCTCTGTCTGGCTGCAGAGAGATGCTAAAACTAATAGGATTACCAGGAAGGAATCCTGTTGGATCAGAGGCCCCAAAACCCTGTATCCCCTGTACAGGAGTGCAGCTATCCCCTCTGTCCTCACATAGACACGGCACGGAGCTTAGGGTAAGATGGAGGACGAGGTGACCTGAAATGTCTGAGGGTGAAGAATTGGGATGAGGATCAGGGGCGCCATCTGCCCTTTAAATGAAGGGTCATACACATTTGTGTATGTGTGTGTGTGTGTGTGTGTGTGTGTGTGTGTGTGTGTGTGTGTGTGTGTTTGTGTGTGTGTGTGTCATAGTCTACATATTTCATAGGCATTGCTCATATAGGCTAGCCCACTCTCCAAGCTCTACCCTCTATCAACAGCGTAAACAAGAGACATACTGAACTTAATGAACAAACTCCTTGGGCCGGCATGGTACTGAACGCAAGTGTACAGCTTGGTACTGAACAGATGGGAGGGCTTGTTACTGAACAGATGGGAGGGCTTGGTACTGAACAGATGGGAGGGCTTGGTACTGAACAGATGGGAGGGCTTGGTACAAGACAGATGGGGGGGCTTGGTACTGAACAGATGGGAGGGCTTGGTACAAGACAGATGGGAGGGCTTGGTACTGAACAGATGGGAGGGCTTGATACTGAACAGATGGGAGGGTTTTTTACTGAACAGATGGGAGGGCTTGGTACTGAACAGATGGGAGGGCTTGTTACAACACAGATGGGAGGGCATGGTACAGGACAGATGGGAGGGCATGGTACTGAACAGATGGGAGGGTTTTTTACTGAACAGATGGGAGGGCATGGTACTGAACAGATGGGAGGGCTTGGTACTGAACAGATGGGAGGGCTTGGTACTGAACAGATGGGAGGGCTTGGTACTGAACAGATGGGAGGGCTTAGTACAGGACAGATGGGAGGGCTTGGTACAAGACAGATGGGAGGGCATGGTACTGAACAGATAGGAGGGCTTGGTACTGAACAGATGGGAGGAGTTGGTACTGAACAGATGGGAGGGTTTTTTACTGAACAGATGGGAGGGTTTTTTACTGAACAGATGGGAGGGCTTGGTACTGAACAGATGGGAGGGCTTGGTACAGAACAGATGGGAGGGCATGGTACTGAAGAGATGGGATGGCTTGGTACTGAACAGATGGGAGGGCATGGTACAGAACAGATGGGAGGGCTTGGTACTGAACAGATGGGAGGGCTTGGTACAGAACAGATGGGAGGGCATGGTACTGAAGAGATGGGATGGCTTGGTACTGAACAGATGGGAGGGCATGGTACTGAACAGATGGGAGGGTTTGGTACTGAACAGATGGGAGGGCATGGTACTGAACAGATGGGAGGGCTTGGTACTGAACAGATGGGAGGGCTTGGTACTGAACAGATGGGAGGGCTTGGTACTGAACAGATGGGAGGGTTTGGTACTGAAGAGATGGGAGGGCTTGGTACTGAACAGATGGGAGGGCATGGTACAAGACAGAAGGGAGGGCTTGGTACAGGACAGAAGGGAGGGCTTGGTACAGGACAGATGGGAGGGCTTGGTACAGAACAGATGGGAGGGCTTGTTACAGGACAGATGGGAGGGCATGGTACTGAACAGATGGGAGGGCTTGTTACTGAACAGATGGGAGGGCTTGTTACTGAACAGATGGGAGGGCTTGTTACTGAACAGATGGGAGGGCTTGGTACTGAACAGATGGGAGGGCTTGTTACTGAACAGATGGGAGGGCTTGTTACTGAACAGATGGGAGGGCTTGTTACTGAACAGATGGGAGGGCTTGGTACTGAACAGATGGGAGGGCTTGGTACTGAACAGATGGGAGGGCTTGGTACTGAACAGATGGGAGGGCTTGGTACTGAACAGATGGGAGGGCTTGGTACTGAACAGATGGGAGGGCTTGGTACTGAACAGATGGGAGGGTTTGGTACTGAACAGATGGGAGGGCTTGGTACTGAACAGATGGGAGGGCATGGTACAAGACAGAAGGGAGGGCTTGGTACAGGACAGAAGGGAGGGCTTGGTACAGGACAGATGGGAGGGCTTGGTACAGGACAGAAGGGAGGGCATGGTACAGGACAGAAGGGAGGGCTTGGTACAGGACAGATGGGAGGGCTTGGTACAGGACTATAACCAATATGCAGAAACAGTTTGTGATATATTGTAAACCTAGAAGAAAAAGAAACGAACACCTATTTAGGCGAGGTGCTGGCTAGCGGAGTAGAAAACTTGAGGAGCTCAGATGCAACAATGTAATTACCAACATTTCGATGGAGGGCTTGGTACAGGACAGATGGGAGGGCTTGGTACTGAACAGATGGGAGGGCTTGGTACAGGACAGATGGGAGGGCTTGGTACTGAACAGATGGGAGGGCTTGGTACAGGACAGATGGGAGGGCTTGGTACTGAACAGATGGGAGGGCTTGGTACTGAACAGATGGGAGGGCTTGGTACTGAACAGATGGGAGGGCATGGTACTGAACAGATGGGAGGGCTTGGTACTGAACAGATGGGAGGGCTTGGTACAAGACAGAAGGGAGGGCTTGGTACAGGACAGAAGGGAGGGCTTGGTACAGGACAGATGGGAGGGCTTGGTACAGGACTATAACCAATATGCAGAAACAGTTTGTGATATATTGTAAACCTAGAAGAAAAAGAAACTAACACCTATTTAGGCGAGGTGCTGGCCAGCGGAGTAGAAAACTTGAGGAGCTCAGATGCAACAATGTAATTACCAACATTTCGACAACCAAAGCTGTCTTTATCAGGGTATAATCACAAACACTGCAGGATGACTAGTTTTTATAGTGTCAAAAGACACAGTAGACTGTAATCATGGCCAAGAGTGGCCTAATATCATTGGTTAATTATCAAATATTGAAATGGTATACAAAGAACAGCATTCAAACAACAAATGGATAGCATACGATCATAAATTCATTTTTGACTACACAAGCTTACAAACAATTACAATGGCAAAGTCACAATAATCACAAGAATGGCTTCAGATCAAAGTCTACGTTGAGACCGAAGGGCGCAAGGGTCTTTAAATTAAAGATCCAGGCAGCCTCTCGTTTTAACAATAAATTATCAAGGTCACCCTCTCCTAGGGAGGGTGACATGTTCGATGCCAATATAACGCAGAGACGAAATCGAGTGGCCTGCCTCCAAGAAGTGGGCCGCAACTGGGTAAGTAAAGTTTTTACACCTAATGGTGCTACGATGCTCTGAGATACGTACTTTTAATTCGCGCTTTGTTTTACCTACATAATTTTTACCACAAGGACAAGTTATAAGATAAATAACTGCCTTAGTGGAGTGTGGTGTCAGGAAAACAACCTCACACTCAACGTCAACAAAACTAAGGAGATGATTGTGGACTTCAGGAAACAGCAGAGGGAACACCCCCCTATCCACATCGATGGAACAGTAATGGAGAGGGTAGCAAGTTTTAAGTTCCTCGGGATACACATCACAGACAAACTGAATTGGTCCACTCACACAGACAGCATCGTGAAGAAGGCGCAGCAGCGCCTCTTCAACCTCAGGAGGCTGAAGAAATTCGGCTTGTCACCAAAAGCACTCACAAACTTCTACAGATGCACAATCGAGAGCATCCTGGCGGGCTGTATCACCGCCTGGTATGGCAACTGCACCGCCCTCAACCGTAAGGCTCTCCAGAGGGTAGTGAGGTCTGCACAACGCATCACCGGGGGCAAACTACCTGCCCTCCAGGACACCTACACCACCCGATGTCACAGGAAGGCCATAAAGATCATCAAGGACATCAACCACCCGAGCCACTGCCTGTTCACCCCGCTATCATCCAGAAGGCGAGGTCAGTACAGGTGCATCAAAGCTGGGACCGAGAGACTGAAAAACAGCTTCTATCTCAAGGCCATCAGACTGTTAAACAGCCACCACTAACACTGAGTGGCTGCTGCCAACACACTGACACTGACTCAACTCCAGCCACTTTAATAATGGGAATTGATGGGAAATGATGTAAATATATCACTAGCCACTTTAAACAATGCTACCTTATATAAATGTTACTTACCCTACATTATTCATCTCATACGCATACGGATATACTGTACTCTATAGCATCGACGGTATCCTTATGTAATACATGTATCACTAGCCACTTTATACTATACTATGCCACTTTGTTTACATACTCATCTCATTTGTACATACTGTACCCGATACCATCTACTGTATCTTGCCTATGCTGCTCTGTACCATCACTCATTCATATATCCTTATGTACATATTCTTTATCCCCTTACACTGTGTACAAGACAGTAGTTTTGGAATTGTTAGTTAGATTACTTGTTATTACTGCATTGTCGGAACTAGAAGCACAAGCATTTCGCTACACTCGCATTAACATCTGCTAACCATGTGTATGTGACAAATAAAATTTGATTTGATTTGACGTAATAACACCTTTTATTGGGATCGATTTCCCTGTTTGTGGGTGTTTGAAGGATCTACATTTATAAGTGCCATTGCATTGAGCACAGCCATTACATTTGTAGTTTCCATCCAGTAGGGGCGCAAATAGACGTTGTTCAGGAATATCTTGGGGTGGTAAATCAGAGTTTACCAATTGGTGTCTGAGATTTCTGCCCTGCGAGAATACGACCAAGGGAAGGTCCGAAAACACATTACCAAGACTATCATCGGATTTTAGGATGTGCCAATGTTTGTGAACAATTCCCTTAATTTGTTCAGAACACTTTGAATAGAGGGAAGGTAGAACACAAGAATGCGTCTTTTTGCGAGACTGACCTTGAAAAAGGTCATGTCTCGTTTTGTTTTTAATTTTCTCAATGGCAATATTAATCGGATAATTTTTGTAGCCCCTCTCCTTGAACTTTCTTTGCGTCTGAGCTCCTAGAGTGTGACGTTCTCTTTTATTTTCATATTGTAAACCTAAACATAAAATGTGCTAAATACAAACAAACTAGAGGTCGACCGATTAATCGGAATGGCCGATGAATTAGGGCCGATTTCAAGTTTTCATAACAATCGGATATCTGTATTTTTGGACGCAGATTTTTCCATTTAAAAAAACAAACACCTTTATTTAATCTTTATTTAACTAGGCAAGTTAGTTAAGAACACATTCTTATTTTCAATGACGGCCTAGGAACGGTGGATTAACTGCCTTGTTCAGGGGCAGAACGACAGATTTTTACCTTGTCAGCTCAGGGATTCAATCTTGCAACCTTACGGTTAACTAGTCCAACGCTCTAACCACCTGCCTCACGAGGAGCCCGCCTGTTACGCGAATGTGGTAAGAAGCCAAGGTAAGTTGCTAGCTAGCATAAACTTAGAAAAAACATTAAATCAATCAATCATAATCACTAGTTAACTACACATGGTTGATGATATTACTAGTTAATCTAGCGTGTCCTGCGTTGCATATAATCGATGCAGTGCGCATTCGCGAAAAAGGACTGTCGTTGCTCCGAAGTGTACCTAACCATAAACATCAATGCCTTTCTTAAAATCAATACACAGAAGTATATATTTTTAAACCTGTATATTTAGCTAAAAGAAATCCAGGTTAGCAGGCAATATTAACCAGGTGAAATTGTGTCACTTCTCTTGCGTTCATTGCACACAGAGTCAGGGTATATGCAACAGTTTGGGCCGCCTGGCTCTTTGCGAACTAATTTGCCAGAATTTTACATAATTATGACATAACATTGAAGGTTGTGCAATGTAACAGGAATATTTAGACTTAGCAATGCCACCCGTTAGATAAAATACAGAACAGTTCCGTATTTCACTGAAAGAATAAACGTCTTGTTTTCGAGATGATAGTTTCCGGATTCGACCATATTAATGACCTACGGCTCGTATTTCTGTGTGTTATTATGTTATAATTAAGTCTATGATTTGATAGATCAGTCTGACTGAGCGATGGTAGGCACCAGCAGGCTCATAAGCATTCATTCAAACAGCACTTTTGTGCATTTTGTCAGCAGCTCTGCTGTTTATGACTTCAAGCCTATCAACTCCTGAGATTAGGCTGGTGTAACCAATGTGAAATGGCTAGCTAGTTAGCGAGGTGCGCGCTAATAGCGTTTCAAATGTCACTCGCTCTGAGAGTTGTTGGAGTAGTTGTTCCCCTTGCTCTGCATGGATAAAGCTGCTTCGAGGGTGGCTGTTGTCGATGTGTTCCTGGTTCGAGCCCAGGTAGGAGCAAGGAGAGGGACGGAAGCTATACTGTTACACTGGCAATACTAAAGTGCCTATAAGAACATCCAATAGTAAAAGGTATATGAAATACAAATGGTATAGAGAGAAATAGTCCTATAATTCCTATAATAACTACAACCTAAAACTTCTTACCTGGGAATATTGAAGACTCATGTTAAAAGGAACCACCAGCTTTCATATGTTCTCATGTTCTGAGCAAGGAACTTAAACGTTAGCTTTCTTACATGGCACATATTGCACTTTTACTTTCTTCTCCAACACTTTGTTTTTGCATTATTTAAACCAAAATGAACATGTTTCTTTATTTATTTGAGGCTAAATTGATTTTATTGACGCATTATATTAAGTTAAAATAAGTGTTCATTCAGTATTGTTGTAATTGTCATTATTACAAATACATTTTAAAAATCGTCCGATTAATCGGTATCGGCTTTTTTTGTCCTCCAATAATCGGTATCGGCGTTGAAAAATCACAATCGGTCGACCTCAAAAACAAACATCTGCCACAATAATCATATTACTTGTATATGCACTACATCACTCCTGCAACAGTTTTCTCCAGACAACCATTACTATGATCAGAAATCTGTGATCCAAACAGGAAACATCACTGCTCTGACACAGACAGACAGACAGACAGACAGACAGACAGACAGACAGACAGACAGACAGACAGAGCTGAGAGAGCTGAGCAAGAGAGAACAAAGTAAGAATGATAGATATATATATATACAGTGCCTTGCGAAAGTATTCGGCCCCCTTGAACTTTGCGACCTTTTGCCACATTTCAGGCTTCAAACATAAAGATATAAAACTGTATTTTTTGTGAAGAATCAACAACAAGTGGGACACAATCATGAAGTGGAACGACATTTATTGGATATTTCAAACTTTTTTAACAAATCAAAAACTGAAAAATTGGGCGTGCAAAATTATTCAGCCCCTTTACTTTCAGTGCAGCAAACTCTCTCCAGAAGTTCAGTGAGGATCTCTGAATGATCCAATGTTGACCTAAATGACTAATGATGATAAATACAATCCACCTGTGTGTAATCAAGTCTCCGTATAAATGCACCTGCACTGTGATAGTCTCAGAGGTCCGTTAAAAGCGCAGAGAGCATCATGAAGAACAAGGAACACACCAGGCAGGTCCGAGATACTGTTGTGAAGGAGTTTAAAGCCGGATTTGGATACAAAAAGATTTCCCAAGCTTTAAACATCCCAAGGAGCACTGTGCAAGCGATAATATTGAAATGGAAGGAGTATCAGACCACTGCAAATCTACCAAGACCTGGCCGTCCCTCTAAACTTTCAGCTCATACAAGGAGAAGACTGATCAGAGATGCAGCCAAGAGGCCCATGATCACTCTGGATGAACTGCAGAGATCTACAGCTGAGGTGGGAGACTCTGTCCATAGGACAGCAATCAGTCGTATATTGCACAAATCTGGCCTTTATGGAAGAGTGGCAAGAAGAAAGCCATTTCTTAAAGATATCCATAAAAAGTGTTGTTTAAAGTTTGCCACAAGCCACCTGGGAGACACACCAAACATGTGGAAGAAGATGCTCTGGTCAGATGAAACCAAAATGGAACTTTTTGGCAACAATGCAAAACGTTATGTTTGGCGTAAAAGCAACACAGCTCATCACCCTGAACACACCATCCCCACTGTCAAACATGGTGGTGGCAGCATCATGGTTTGGGCCTGCTTTTCTTCAGCAGGGACAGGGAAGATGGTTAAAATTGATGGGAAGATGGATGGAGCCAAATACAGGACCATTCTGGAAGAAAACCTGATGGAGTCTGCAAAAGACCTGAGACTGGGACGGAGATTTGTCTTCCAACAAGACAATGATCCAAAACATAAAGCAAAATCTACAATGGAATGGTTCAAAAATAAACATATCCAGGTGTTAGAATGGCCAAGTCAAAGTCCAGACCTGAATCCAATCGAGAATCTGTGGAAAGAACTGAAAACTGCTGTTCACAAATGCTCTCCATCCAACCTCACTGAGCTCGAGCTGTTTTGCAAGGAGGAATGGGAAAAAATTTCAGTCTCTCGATGTGCAAAACTGATAGAGACATACCCCAAGCGACTTACTGCTGTAATCGCAGCAAAAGGTGGCGCTACAAAGTATTAACTTAAGGGGGCTGAATAATTTTGCACGCCCAATTTTTCAGTTTTGGATTTGTTAATAAAGTTTGAAATATCCAATAAATGTCGTTCCACTTCATGATTGTGTCCCACTTGTTGTTGATTCTTCACAAAAAAATACAGTTTTATATCTTTATGTTTGAAGCCTGAAATGTGGCAAAAGGTCGCAAAGTTCAAGGGGCCGAATACTTTCGCAAGGCACTGTATATATATATATATATATATATATATATATATATATATATATATATATATATATATATAGAGAGAGAGAGAGAGAGAGAGAGAGAGAGAGAGAGAGAGAGAGAGAGAGAGAGAGAGCCAGAGACCTCTGTAACACAGTGAGCCAAAGAGGACACCAGTCGCCCAGTCTATGATCTCACAAGGAGGTCGGACGACAAACACATGAAACACACACAGCAGCAACCAGGGAGAGTGGTCCTCGATCAAGCAACTCCCTGCAGAGAAAATCCAACGCACATGTACACACAATGACAATTCTAAGACAAACATACACACATACACAGTGAAGGTTTGCTGACGACACAACGGTGGTAGGACTAATCAGTGTGGTGTGGTGCCAGGGCAACAAACTCTCCCTCAACGTCAGCAAGACAAAGGAACTGATCATGGGCTACAGGAAATTGAAAGGCGAGCATGTCCCTATTCACATTAACGGGGCTGTTGTGGGCCAGGTCGAGAGCTTCAAGTTCCTCTGTGTCCACATCACTAAGGAAGGCTGAAAATATTTGCCACGGTTTTTCAGATCCTCAAAATGTTCTACAGCTGCAACATTGAGAAGCTGCATCTTGTGTGGCTGCATCACTGATTGGTACGGCAACTGCAAGGCATCCGACCGCAAGGCGTTACAGACTTCTATACCAGGCGGTGTCAGAGGAAGACCCAGAAAATTGTCAAAGACTCCAGCCACCCGTCATAGACTGTTCTCTCTGTTGCCACACGGCAAGCAGTACCAGTGCCCCAAGTCTGGAACCAACAGGACCCTGAACAGCTTTTACCCCCAAGCCATAAGCTAAACAAGACTGCTAAATAGCTTATCAAATGGCTACCCAGGCGACCTGCATCGACCCACACACACTACATAACACATGCATACTGATGCCACACACACACACACACACTACATAACACATGCATACTGATGCCACACACACACACACACATTACATAACACATGCATACTGATGCCACACACACACTACATAACACATGCATACTGATGCCACACACACACACACTACATAACACATGCATACTGATGCCACACACACACTTTCAAATTGCTACTGTCTATTATCTATCCTATTGCCTAGTCACTTTAAACCTACCTGTATGTACATCGCTACCTCAAATACCTCGTACCGCTGCACATCGACTGGGTACTGGTACTCCCTGTATATAGCCATGTTTTTTTTTTGTTGTCATTATTCAATGTGTATTTCCTTTCACCATTTATATATTTTATTTAAAAAAACATGTATCTTTAACTCTGTTTACAAAGCATGTGACAAATACAATTTGATTTGATTTGAAATCAAAGGCCCACACACAATGGCAGGGATTCAAAGACCCACATACAAACAGGATCACACACACACAGTGTGAATGGGAGAATATGACAGAGGCAGGGCTTTGGGGAATCTGGGTAAAACAGGATGTTCCAGATGGATGCTAATGCCCAAAGTGCAGAAGATTAGCCGGCATCTGAAGCTACACCTCTGCATCTCTCTTGTGCATCTCTCTCTGCAGGGCGTCATTATCATACCAAGTCAACGTTTCTGCCCTGATATTTTGATAAAGATGAGAAGGACGTATGTAACACAACAGTATACAGATTTTTGTCTGTTTGCAAAATATATTATATATGACATTCCCTTATTGATTTGAACGGCTTGGGTTGGGGTCAAATTCAATTTCAATTCAGTCAATCACTTCCTGAATTGACTGGATTAAAATGGAATTGATCCCAACCATGCCAATGAAATTCACAAACAGAGTTTGATTGAAAGCTCCATTAGCCAGTGTTGGGGAAAGTCAGGGTCTGAGTGACAGACAGTATGTGCCATGTGACAGCCATGTGAGTTATTTGGCTGGACAGCAGCATAGTGCCCTAAAAGCCAGACCATTCATCCATTGGGCGTCTGCCAGTCATTGCTCTAGGCGGGAAAAGAGAGGGAGGGGGAGTGCTTTCAATAGAACCGCAGACTGCACAACTTTCTAAAAACAACTGTACATTTCCCAATGGGGCTCCAGGGGCTCTTCAACTGAAATTGTAAGCAGAGGGATCTAAGGGAATGGCTGCCATGCTGTAGGAAGAGAATGAAACTAGAATGACACTAGATCACAGACAGATTGTTCACTGTCTTTAACTGTCATACGACATCACAGCTCTACTGGTGAACTTACTGGTCTGTACCACACATACGGCACATGCATGCACACACAAACATAGAGAGACAGACAGACGGACGGACGGACGGACGGACGGACGGACGGACAGACAGACATTTTAAATGTCTATTATTTTGGTTTACTGTTAATTTTTTGTTTATTACACTTTTGTTTATCTATTTTCACTGGCTTTGGTAATGTAAACATATGTTTCCCATGCCAATAAAGCCCCTTGAATTGAGAGAGAGAGGAGACAGAGAGGCAGAGA
Organism: Oncorhynchus clarkii lewisi; assembly: GCF_045791955.1. Lineage (NCBI taxonomy): Eukaryota > Metazoa > Chordata > Actinopteri > Salmoniformes > Salmonidae > Oncorhynchus > Oncorhynchus clarkii. The sequence goes on from NC_092151.1 coordinate 15,979,548, forward strand.
GAGAGAGAGAGAGAGAGAGAGAGAGAGAGAGAGAGAGAGAGAGAGAGAGAGAGAAACAACCTTGAGGCTTTCTCTGTAGCAAAGCAGCCAGTTGGAAAGAGTTGTGAGAGGGGTGATGAACACACACTCACACAAATACACTGACAGAGTGAGAGACGTAGTCAGTCAGAAGTAGGGCAGCCGATCTCTCGGCTCAAAGGCCCAAAGCACTTTCCTCAATCATTACACAACAAACGGCAGTCCTATAATACAATGAGACTAAAGTTTACTTAACCCAGTCCTGATGAGGGAGATCATGAAAAAGACAATAGGAGAGGGAGAGAGAAGAGGAGAAAAATAAAACACAAGCTATTTTTGTTTTACTATATACCCTTGACACACACACACTCACTTGCGCACACACACGCACACAGGGCCCTTCCCAACCCTGAATAAAAGTTCAGCATAGAGGGCGTTTTGGCAGTGGCTGTGGTTGCCAGGGTGATCTGAGGAGAGGCCTGATATTTGTAGTTAACTCAGGCCTGAGTGCCACCCCTAGAAACCAGAAGAAAAGAGGGGGGAAGAAAACAAAGAGAGAAAGAAAGAGAAAACTGTTCTTATATTGAGTTCACAGTGTGATGTAGGCCAACAGATGGTTGGAAATTGAAAATGAGTCATCGGTTACCCTCTTGCAGCTAGCTCTAGCTGTTAGCTTTAGCTGTTAGTAGTGTTTTAGCATTAGCATTTGCTGTTAGCATTCTGCTTTTGGCTCAACACAGAAAAATGTTGCAGGTGGTGTCGAAGAACATGAAAAGCTATGAGAGAGTCCTGTGGTTCAGTTAGGAGTTAGTTTACAAGAATAGTGTGAGATGCAGGCAGGCAATTACTCTCATGTCTCTCGCTGTGTGAGCCTTGGGCAATAGGCCAAGCAGAGGCTGAATGTATGACTTGGAGTCGTAACTCACACATTTAAGGGTCTATCAGAGTACCAAACTTGTAGGCAAACGCACAGCAGTGTTCTAGAATATTAGATTGTTGGCTTTCATACTTTTAGAATTCTCAGCGCAACTCAAGCAATTTCTCCAACTATCAACACATTCAAATGAATGGAGGACGTGTACCGGACAGAGATGGTGGTCTCAGAAGCATGTAGCTATGTCACAATGGGACGCTGGACTATCGCGGCTCAGTGTCTGTCGACTATGATTTACGCTTAAGGCTACCCACTTGCTCACACACGCACGTGTACTGTACACACATTGGCGCACACAGATAAAAGAACAAACACAGTCACGTGTACACACACACACCCCCCCCCCCCCTCACACACACAAACACACACTCTGATACTCCTTTCTGCCCAGCTCTAGTCCAGCCCAGCGCTGAGCCCATCTGACTCACAGAGCAGTGAGCTGAACTAAGAGATATGTTCTAGCTAAACCCACCGGGGACGTGAGGGCTGAGCGGGCTAGAGATAACATGGTGGTCAGGATGAGATAGATGTCTCTGTGGAAGTCTCAAGAGTCCTCTGGAACAAAATGGACGCCATGAATCCCCTTCATAGATCACGAGCTCCAAAAATGTAAAGCATTAGCAAAACCTTAGATAAAATGTGTTGGGAAAATGGGAAGCACTGAATCCCACCTATACTGTTTTACCATAATAAACACATGCACACGCACCCATGCAAACACACACACACACTAACTAATCTTTGCTAAGTAGTTCTGTATCTGATCTGTATCAATATCTTCATAATTGCTCCCCCCTGAGGACCCTATCCTCATCAGTGCCACCAGAGCAGAAGACAAAGAGAAGCACAGTAGAGAGAAAACATGGCCTGAGGGCCGAGGGTAGTACAAACATGGCCTGAGGGCCGAGGGTAGTAAAAACATGGCCTGAGGGCCGAGGGTAGTACAAACATGGCCTGAGGGCCGAGGGTAGTACAAACATGGCCTGAGGGCCGACAGTAGTACAAACATGGCCTGAGGGCCGAGGGTAGTACAAACATGGCCTGAGGGCCGAGGGTAGTACAAACATGGCCTCAGGTAGTACAAACACGGCCTGAGGGCCGACAGTAGTACAAACATGGCCTGAGGGCCGAGGGTAGTGAAAACATGGCCTCAGGTAGTACAAACATGGCCTCAGGTAGTACAAACATGGCCTCAGGTAGTACAAACATGGCCTCAGGTAGTACAAACATGGCCTCAGGTAGTACAAACATGGCCTCAGGTAGTACAAACATGGCCTGAGGGCCAAGGGTAGTGAAAACATGGCCTGAGGGCCGGGTGTAGTGAACACATGACCTGAGGGTCGAGGTTAGTGAACACATGGCCCGAGGGCCGAGGGTTGAGTGCAGGGAGAGTTTTGTAGAGAGAACTTTTTGAAATAGAGTGAAACACGGGGGCACTACATGAACTTGTCCAAAGAGCACTCAGGATTTTGTTTTCCATTGCAAGACATTTTAAAATCAAATCACATTTTATTTGTCACATGCTTCGTAAACAACAGGTGTAGACTAACAGTGAAATGCTTACTTACGAGCCCTTATCAACAATGCAGAGATTCTTTTGGGAAAGAAAAGAAAAATAATAACACAAGGAATAAATACACAATGAGTAATGATAACTTAGCTATATACACAGGGCCGAAAAGAGTTAGTGCAAAAAGGGTCAATGCAGATAGTTAAATACTTAACCAATAGCTGCCCGTACTAACTATTTAGCAGTCTTAGGGCTTGTGGGTTGACGCTGTTCAGGGTCCCGTTGGTTGCAGACTTGGTGCATCGGTACCGCTTGCCATGTGGTAGAAGATATGGGAGTCTGACTTGGGTGCTGGAGTCTTTAACAATTTTTGGGGCCTTCCTCTGACACCGCCTGGTTTAGAGGTCCTGGATGGCAGTGAGCTCAGGCCCAGTGATGTACTGGGCCATACGCACTGCTCGGCCCTCCGTTTCCTGTAGTGTACGATCAGCTACTTTTTATCTTCCTGACGTTGAGGTTGTTGTCCTGGCACCACACTGTCAGGACACTGACCTCCTCCCTATAGGCTGTCTCATCATCGTTGGTGATCAAACCAACCAACTTCGTGTTGTCAACAAACTTAATGATTGTGTTGGAGTCGTGGGTGTACAGTGAGTACAGGAGGAGACTAAGCACGCAACCCTGAGGGGCCCCAGTGTGGTGTTGCCTACCCTTACCACCTGGGGGTGGCCCGTCAGGAAGTCCAGGATCCAGTTGCAGAGTGAGGTGTTCAGTCCCAGGGTCCTGAGCTTAGTGATGAGCTTGGAGGGCACTATGGAGTTGAACGCTGAACTATAGTCAATGAAAAGCATTCTCATACATTGCCTTCGGACAGTATTCAGACCCCTTGACTTTTTCCACATTTTGTTACATTACAGCCTTATTCTAAAATTTATTAAAATGTTTTTTTCCTCATCAATCTACACACAATAACCCATAATGGCAAAGCAAATACAGGTTTTTAGACATTTTGCTGATATCACATTTACATACAGTGAGGGAAAAAAGTATCTGATCCCCTGCTGATTTTGTACGTTTGCCCACTGACAAAGAAATGATCAGTCTATAATTTTAATGGTAGGTTTATTTGAACAGTGAGAGACATAATAACAACAAAAAAAACCAGAAAAACGCATGTCAAAAATGTTATCAATTGATTTGCATTTTAATGAGGGAAATAAGTATTTGACCCCTCTGCAGTACTTGGTGGCAAAACCCTGGTTGGCAATCACAGAGGTCAGACGTTTCATGTAGAAAAACACCCCCAAAGCATAATGTTTCCACCTCCATGTTTGACTGTGGGGATAGTGTTCTTGGGTCATAGGCAGCATTCCTCCTCCTCCAAACACGGCGAGTTGAGTTGATGCCAAATAGCTCCATTTTGGTCTCATCTGACCACAACACTTTCACCCAGTTGTCCTCTGAATCATTCAGATGTTCATTGGCAAACTTCAGACGGGCATGTATATGTGCTTTCTTGAGCAGGGGGACCTTGCGGGCGCTGCAGGATTTCAGTCCTTCACGGCGTAGTGTGTTACCAATTGTTTTCTTGGTGACTATGGTCCCAGCTGCCTTGAGATCATTCACAAGAACCTCCCGTGTAGTTCTGGGCTGATTCCTCACCATTCTCATGATCATTGCAACTCCACGAGGTGAGATCTTGCATGGAGCCCCAGGCCGAGGGAGATTGACAGTTATTTTGTGTTTCTTCCATTTGCGAATAATCGCACCAACTGTTGTCACCTTCTCACCAAGCTGCTTGGCGATGGTCTTGTAGCCCATTCCAGCCTTGTGTAGGTCTACAATCTTGTCCCTGACATCCTTGGAGAGCTCTTTGGTCTTGGCCATGGTGGAGAGTTTGGAATCTGATTGATTGATTGCTTCTGTGGACAGGTGGCTTTTATACAGGTAACAAGCTGAGGTTATGAGCACTCCTTTTAAGAGTGTGCTCTTAATCTCAGCTCGTTACTTGTATAAAAGACAACTGGGAGCCAGAAATTTTTCTGATTGAGAGGGGGTGAAATACTTATTTTTCTCATTAAAATGAAAATCATTTTATAACATTTTTGACATGCACTGTTCAAATAAACCTACCATTAAAATGATAGACTGATCATTTCTTTGTCAGTGGGCAAACGTACAAAATCAGCAGGGGATCAAATACTTTTTTCCCTCACTGTAAGTATTCAGAACATTTACATTTATAGTCTAGAGTCTTCTTGAGTATGGCGCTACAAGCTCGGCACACCTGTATTTGGGGAGTTTCTTCCATTCTTCTCTGTAGATCGGCAAGTAGTGGCAGGAACCCTAGTGGTTAGATTGTTGGGCCAGTAACCAAAATGTTGCTAGTTTGAATCCCCGATCTGACAAAGTAAAAATCTGTTGTTCTGCCCCTGAACAAGGTGGTTAACCCACTGTTCCTAGGCCATCATTGTAAATAAGAATTTGTTCATAACTGACTTGCCTAGTTAAAAAAAGCTAAAATGGGGGATCACGTGACCCTTGAACGAGATGGCCGCATGAACTAAGAGCTCCGCACAAGTAGTTTCCAATTCCTAATCTTACCTCCACCCCAAGTTCACACTCATTTAGCTTTAGCAAGAAAAAGTCATGGCGGCTACAAAAGGCGACACTACAGGTGACATTTTTACCCGGACTCGAGTATTAGCGACGGAAAAAGCCTCCAAGAAGAAGCTAGCTTCAGAAAAAACTAGCGCCATTAGCCAGGAGCAAGAGAACCCGCTCCGCCACGAGGCACAACGAATGCCAACCTCGCACTCTGTCGAAGACATCCTTTCTGAGATGAGATCCCAACGTACAGAACTAAACACTAAATTAGATGCCATTAATTCTCAGCTCAGTGCGATAGGGGGCAAGGTGACAATCCTGGAAAACGCTTTGCCTGACATCAACAACAAGATAACCATAAACGCGGGGCGCCTGGACGAGGCAGAGGGGCGAATCCTATCCATGGAAAACTTATTGACAGATGCCATGGAAACAATAGCATATGCTAAAAAGAAAATCGAGCATCTGGAAAAGAAAACAGAGGACCTGGAAAACAGGGGGCGAAGGAATAATTGTGTTCTATTCAATCTGGGCGAAAAAGAAGAGGGAAACATGCCACTGATCCGCTACCTGCAAGACAAACTTCCCGAGTGGCTCCACCTGCCCACCGACAGGCCCATAGAACTCGAGAGAGCTCACCGAGCACTGAGGCCCCCTCCAGCAGCCGGACAACCACCGCGCCCAATCACCATACGTTTCCTGAGATTCACCGACAAGGAACGAGTCCTACAGGCGGCGAAAAACAACACCATCACAGTGGGAAACACCAAACTCGCTTTACACCAGGACCTGTCAGCTGGAATACGCCGAAAGCGCCGAGAATTTGACGAAGTGAAGAAATACTCCATTGACAGAGGCATCTTCAGGGGATTCAAATACCCAAACGAGCTCAGGATTCTTCACCAAGGAGCCTTGCGACACTTCAAAACTCCCGAAGAGGCAAAACGTTTTTTGAAAGACAATCCTGGCCAATGAGAAACAGACCAATGACTAAATGCGATTAATGCCATTACTAAAGGAGGTAAGACGACATATAGCCGATATCCAGAGATCCACCCCCTAAATGTCATTATAGTCGTCCAATTTATATGTATTGTCCTTTAACTGAGAGGGGTGGGCTGTATAGCCTAACCTAGGCCTACTGATGTTTCAGCCTACTTTTATTTCCCTGTTTTTTGTTGTTGTTGCTATTATTACCTGGGGTTCCCTATGTCCCTTGGGGAGGTATATGTAGGCTGGGCTATTGATTTTTATTTTTCTCCCCTCTTTTACTGTGGTCTGGACGAGGGCAACTGTGTTATTTACTCAATGCGGGGTGGAGAGGATGAGGCATTTATTTGGTGGGGAGAGGGGGACGTTGTGCGTTGCTAACTGTTCCCGGTTTTTGTTTTATTCGGAACACAGAATTGAACACAGAACGGGATGTGTCGAGTTGTTTGGGAACTCGGCTGGGGTGTTCAGAGATTATTATTTTATGTACACCATTTATTTTCCTTTTATGTGAACGCAGCTGTAATTACTATCCACTTTTACCCAGCGATGACTTGCACTAAAGTTCGATTGCTGCTCGATGACGATGACTAGTACCTTAAATCTATTGACATGGAACTGCCATGGTCTAGGACATGCAATAAAACGAAAAAAGATACTATGTGCTCTAAAAAAAGGAAAAAGCAGACATTGCGCTATTACAAGAGACACACCTCTGTGATGCTGAACATGCGAAACTCCGCAGAGCTTGGGTGGGACAGGTGTATTTCTCATCTTTCAAATCAAACAGTAGAGGCACAGCCATACTTATCCATAAAAATGTTCCATTCATAATTGACAAAAACATATCTGATCCGGAGGGGAGATTTATTTTGATAACTGGGTCACTATATGGTCAACCAATTACTATATTAAACATATACGCCCCTAACACAGATACTCAAAAATCATAACCCTGTTCAATGAGCATTGTGTCTCCTTTGGCGTGGTGGCTGGAGATTTTAATTGTACCCTTAACCCAACCCTAGACAAATCATCTCAAGTCCCCACCACAAATCCTAGATCTGCAAAGATGTTGAACTCTCTTACTAAAGATGGGACTGATAGATATCTGGAGAGAGAATAATAGCTCATCTATGGACTATACATACTACTCTAATGTTCATAACACCTACTCCCGTATAGATTACATTTTTATCCCAAAGAGTTTCATAAATTCAGCCACATGTACAATCGGACCCATAGCACTTTCAGATCACGCCTTTGTCCACCTCTGCTTTGACCTCTGCAAAAACATCCCGAGGTCAAAGAGCTGGAAATTCAACACCTCCATGCTATTAAATGACGAGTTCCATACATTGGTAACTACATGGATAGACAACTACACACAAGACAATAAAGATTCTCCTGTTTCTCCGGCCACAATGTGGGACGCTGCTAAAGCCACACTAAGAGGTCATCTAATTGCATATGCTTCCTCTAAGAAAAAAGCAATGGAAGCACACAGGCTAGATCTTGAGAGGGAGCTGGAATGCTGTGAAAAAATACATAAACAATCCCTAGACAGCACTTCCTGGAGTCATCTTAAAGCAGCCAAAGCCAAACTGAATTTGGACTACACTCGGGAGATAAAAAAAAAAGTTTTCTTTACTAAACAGAAATACCATGAGTATAGCAATAGGCCCAGTAGATTGCTTGCTTACCAATTAAAAAAGGAGCAGTCAGAGCGTACAATCATGGCTATCCGAACAGCAGAGGACGAGGTCACATATGACCCAAAAAAGATCAATTTAACTTTTCATGATTTTTACTGCAAACTATATACCTCTGAGAGAAAACGCACGGAGGCAGAGCTCCACTCTTTCCTAGAGGGAATCTCGCTACCTAAACTATCAGAGACCGACCAGGAAGATCTCAACTCCCCCTTCACTCCTGAGGAGATCCTGGAGGCAATTACCTCCATGCCACCTAATAAGTCCCCAGGCCCAGATGGATTCCCCAGAGAGTTCTACAAAGCTTTTTGGCCCCAGCTCAGCCCTATCTTCATGCCAATGCTGGAGGATTTTTGCAAAAACGGAGTTCTCCCAGACTCAATGCACACAGCTCGCATTACAGTGTTGCTAAAAAAGGACAAGGACCCCCTATCCTGCTCGTCCTTCCAGCCCATAAGCTTGTTGGATTTCGACTATAAAATAATTACCAAATTGCTCGCCAAAAGACTAAACACTCTTCTTCCCAAAATAATAAAAGCGGACCAAACTGGATTTATTAGAGACAGATACTCTTCTGATAACATTCGCCGTATTTTTGATATTATTGATCAAGTAAACGCACAAAAGACCCCTGTCCTGCTGGCTTCACTGGATGCTGAGAAGGCGTTTGACAGGATGGAGTGGAGCTTTCTGTTTTCAGTCTTAGAAAAGTTCAATATGGGCCCAAATTTTATTAAATGGATCAAATCACTATACTCTCATCCAAATGCCATGGTGACTACTAATGGACTGAACTCTGACAGATTCCCTCTGGAACGGGGCACAAGACAAGGGTGCTCGCTGTCCCCGCTGCTCTACTTGTTGGGGGCGGAGCCTCTGGCAGAGCTGATAAGGAGCAATCCAAGTATTATGGGTGTTTCTGCAGGCGGCCTGCAGCACAAGATTTCGCTTTACGCGGATGATGTCTTGCTCTACATATCCAACCCTGAGAAATCCCTCCCTCTCATTTTAGACACAATTGCTCAGTATGGCAAGTTTTCAGGTTATAAGATCAATTTTAACAAATCCACTGTCTGCCCTCTCAATATTACACTCACCAGCTCTATGAAGACACTTTGTCCTTTCCAATGGAAAACACAGGGGTTTCAATACATCGGGATCTTCATAACACCAGATCTGAATAGCCTTTTTAAGGAAAATTATCTTCCACTCCTGGATCGAATCAAGAACGATCTCCAAACCTGGATCTCCCTCCCAATTAGCTTAGTAGGAAGAATTAATGTAATCCGTATAAACGTCCTCCCTAGACTAAACTACTTATTTCAGATGCTCCCATGCTATCTCCCAGTTTCCTTCTTCAAAACAACTAACCAAAGCATCACCAAATTTATATGGGGCAATAAAAAACCTAGGATCAAGTTTTCCACTTTATCAAAACCTGAATCTAAAGGGGGTCTTGCCCTTCCCTCCCTTCAACTGTACTACTGGTCTGCCCAAATCCGCAACATGCTAACATGGATCACAAACAGACAAGAGTCAACGTGGATTCAGATAGAAGCCCAATCCTGTGGTTCATTGCCCTTAAGCTAAATTATATTCATTAATAACTTTAGTGAAGTGGGCAACATAGCCAAAACCTTTGCGATTTACAGCACCCTACTAGCGTGGAGGGACTGTAAGAAATACCTGGGCATTTCCTCCCAAATATGTTCTCACTCGCCTATAGTAGGCAACCCAGACTTGCCAAAAGCCCTGAGGGATGCCAACTTTAATCTTTGGCATACTCTAGGAATCAGGACCTTTTCAGACCTATTTCATCAGAAAACCACTACACTGAAATCCTTTCAAGAGCTCTGCAGTGAATTCGATGTGCCAAGATCCCATTTTTTCAAATATCTTCAAATTAGACATGTCATTTCCTCATTTACCTCCAAGAGGAGGTTTAGAACTCAGTTGAATGAAGTTGAAACCCTTCTTGTCACAGCACAATCCATTAAAGGCAAAATATCTTACATCTATAGACTGAGAAAGGAAGCTCCTCCTTTACTCTTTTGAAAATAATCTGGGAAAAGGACCTTGATCTGACTATCAGTGATGAATTATGGGCGGAGGTTTGCGACAGGGTATACTGCTCCTCTACCAGTGTAAAAATGAAAGAATCTAATTACAAATTTTTGTACAAATTTTATTATACTCCTTTGAGACTCCATAGAATGAAAACAGATATGTCTCCTAACTGTAAAAGATGTACATCTGAAAGTGGAACCTATATGCATGTATTTTGGAGCTGTAGGGAGATTGCCAGATTCTGGCAATCTGTACATACTGCTGCACAGAAAATACTAGAGGTACAGTTTGATATGACCCCGTGTATCTATCTTCTTAATGCCCAGCAGGACTTTGTTCTTGATCCTGACAGAGAAAATTTGCTTATGACTATTACATACTTTGCTAAGAAATGTATTCTTCTATTGTGGGCCTCTAATACTCCTCCTACATTTAAAATGTGGATTGACCAGATTGTTGACTTTCTTCCTCTTGAAAAGCTCACTTATGACCTCCACAAGAGACAGCCCAAGTTTGATAGACTCTGGTCTCCACTATTCAACTATATTTCAAACTGGACAGAGTGAACGGGGTGACTAGGGAAATGCGCAGACACATGTTGTGTAAGGTGCTGTAAAACCTAAAAACGAATTATTGGCCCGTCGTCTCAGCGAAGGCTAGAAATAGCTGATAAGAACCTTGATAGTGCTGCTGCAAGGGTTCTGTTTTTTTTTTTATTTTGTGTGTGTTTTTATTTTAATTTAGTTTTTGAGTACGTGTGCGTAGGTGTGTGTGTATGTATATGTGCGTATGTATGTACGTATATATATGTACCAAGGAAAATATATAGATTAAGAAAAATAAATGCTTTTATTTGACTTTATCATTCATTTTAATTGTATTTTTATTTTTTCAAAAGTATTATTATTTTTTTATTTTTTATTTTTTTAAAGCCTGTCACATCTGTGAATGTGGAATGTGTTCTGTTGGTTGATTGAAAAACAAGAAAACTTAATAAAACTTTAAATTGAAAAAAAAAAAAAAGCTAAAATGAAAATAAAAAGATCCTCTCTAGCTCTGTAAGGTTAGATTGGGAGTGTTGCTGCACAGCTATTTTCAGGTCTCTCCAAATATGTTTGATTGGGTTCAAGTCGGGACTCTGGCTGGGCACTCAAGAACATTCAGAGACTTGTTCCGGAGCCACTCCTGCGTTGTCTTGGCTGTGTGCATAGTGTTGTTGTCCTGTTGGAAGGTGAACCTTCGCCCCAGTCTGAGGTCTTGAGCAGGTTTTCATCAAGGATCTCTCTGTACTTTGCACCGTTGATCTTTGCCTCAATCCTGACTGGTCTCCCAGTACCTGCCACTGAAAAACGTCCCGATAGCATGATGCTGCCACTACCATGCTTCACCGTAGGGATGGTGCCAGGTTTACTCCAGACGTGATACTTGGCATTCTGGCCAAAGTGTTCAATCTTGGTTTCATCAGACCAGAGAATCTTGTTTCTCATAGTCTGAGAGTCTTTAGGTGTCTTTTGGCAAACTCCAAGCAGGCTGTCATGTGCCTTTTACTGAGGAGTGGCATCCGTCTGGCCACTCTACCATAAAGGCCTGATTGGTGGAGTGCTGCAGAGATAGTTGTCCTTCTGGAAGGTTCTCTCATCTCCACAGAGGAACTCTAGAGCTCTGTCAGAGTGACCATCGGGTTCTTGGTCACCTCCCTGACCAAGGCCCTTCTCCCCCAATTGCTCAGTTTGGCCGGTCGGCCAGCTCTAGGAAGAGTCATAGTGGTTCCAAAATTAATCCATTTAAGAATGATGGAGGCCATTGTGTTCTTGGGGACCTTCAATTATTCAGAATTTGTTTGGCACCCTTCCCCAGACCTGTGCCTCGACAATCCTGTCTCTGAGCTCTACGGACAATTCCTTCTCACTCATGACTTGGTTTTTGCTCTGACACGCCCTGTCAACTGTCGGACCTTACATAGTCAGGTGGGTGCCTTTCCAAATCATGTCCAATCAATTTAATTTAATCCAGTTGTATAAACATCTTGAGGATGATCAATGGAAACAGGAAGCACCTGAGCTCAATTTCGTGTTTCACAGCAAAGAGTCTGAAAACTTATGTAAATAAGGTATTACTGATTTTTTTTAAACATTTTATAAATTTGCACAAATTTCTAAAAACCTGTTTTCGCTTTGTAATTATGGGGTATTGCGTGTAGTTTAATTAGTTTTAGAATAAAAATGCAGAAAAAGTCAAGGACTCTGAATACTTTCCCTAGGCACTATAGGTGTTCCTCTTGTCAAGGTGGGAGAGGATAGCATGGAGTGCAAAAGAGATTGCGTAATTTGTTCATCTGCTGGGACTTTTTGTGAATTGGATTGGGTCTAGGGTGTCTGGGATAATGGGTATTGATGTGAGCCATGACCAGACTTTCAAAGCATTTCATGGCTACAGATATGAGTGCTATGGTCTGCTTGAAACATGTGGGTATTACAGACTGGGTCAGGGATAGGTTGAAATTGTCAGTGAAGACATTTGCCAGCTGGTCAGTGCATGCTCTGAGTATAAACGTTAACCTGTTTAAAAGGTCTTACTCACATCGGCTAAGGAGAGCGAGATCAAACAGTCGTCCGGAACAGGTGGGGCTCTCATGCACGGTTCAGTTTTGCTTGTGTCGAAGCGAGCATAGAAGGAATTTAGATTGTCTGGAAGGCTTAAGTCACTGGGCACTGGCGGCTGAGTTTCCCTTCGTAATTCATCATAATTTTCCAGCCCTGCGACACCAGATGAGCCGGCATAGTAGGATTCGATCTCAGTCCTGACATTTTGAGTGTTTGATGGCTTGTCGGAGGTCATAGCGGGATATCTTATAAGTGTCCTGATTAGTGTCCCACTACTTGAAAGCGTCAGCTTTAGCCTTTAGCTCAGTGCAGATGTTGCCTGTAGCCCATGGATTCTGGTTGGGATATGTACGGTCACTGTGGGAAGGATGTTGTCAATGCACTTATTAATGAAGCTGGTGACTGATGTGGTAAACTTGTCAATGTTATCGTATTAATCCCAGAACATATTGCAGGCTGCGCAAGTGAAACAGTCCTGTAGCTTAGCATCTGCTTCATCGGACCACTTCGTATTGAGACTGCAACTGGTATGTCCTCTTTGAGTTTTTGCTTGTAAACAGGAATCAGGAGGATAGAGTTATGGTCAGATTTGCCAAATTGAGGGCGAGGGAGAACTTTGTATGCGTTTCTGTGTGTGGAGTAAAGGTGATCTAGAGTTTTGTTGCCTCTAGTTGCACAGGTGACATTCTGGTAAAAATGAGTTAAGACAGATTTCAGGTTCCCTGCATTAAAATCACTCGCCACTATGGCCCTATACAGCTCGTTGAATGCGGCCTTAGTGCCAGCATTGGTTTGTGGTGGTCTATAGACAGCTATGAAAAATATAGATGAAAACTTGGTAAATAGTACGGTCTGCAGCTTGAGGTATTCTAACTCAAGCGAGAAAAACCTAGAGACTTCCTTAACATTAGAGATCGTGCACCAGCTGTTGTTAACAAACAAACACACATAGGGCTGTGGCAGTCATGACATTTTGTCAGCCGGTTATTGTCATGCAAAAGACTGCCAGTCTCATTGTAATTGACCGTTAATTAAAATAAACACGTTTAGCATCTCTAGAACTCCAGACATACAAGCCTCTGATACACGCCTTTGGAACATCGACATTTTAAAAAGTTGAATAAATCAATTGAATGTACACAATCACAATAAATCCATTATTTATTTTAGGCAGGTCTACAGAAACATTATGATATGAAGAACATGTATTACAGAAGAACAGAATATGAGTTGGCCTACTGTATGTTATCTGTCTATGTGCCATAGGCTGTAGGCTTGTTCACTTAGCAGACAAGATATGCTTATAAGTCCCATGCTGTTATTTTATATTATATGATTTTATAGTAAGAAGAATAAAATTGAACTTAGCTGAATAAAATAGAAAGGATATTTTTCCCATTCCAGACCTAGTGCACATATGAAGTGGCTATGTGTAAAAATTATCATTTGAAACAGGTCCTACAGTGGGGAGAACAAGTATTTGATACACTGCCAATTTTGCAGGTTTTCCTACTTACAAACCATGTAGAGGTCTGTCTTTTTTATCATAGGTACACTTCAACTGTGAGAGGCAGAATCTAAAACAAAAATCCAGAAAATCTCATTGTATGAACATTATACCTTGATGCTATTTTATCGCCCCCAGAAACCTCTGTTTACTCTCTGTTCCAGACGTTCTAGACGACCAATTCTTATTGCTTTTAGCCGTACCCTTATTCTACTCCTCCTTTGTTCCTCTGGCGATGTAGAGGTGAATCCAGGCCCTGCAGTGCCTAACTCCACTCCTATTTCCCAGGCGGTCTCTTTTGACGACTTCTGTAACCATAATAGCATTGGTTTCATGCATGTTAACATTAGAAGCCTCCTCCCTAAGTTTGTTCTATTCACTGCTTTAGCACACTCTACCAGCCCGGATGTTCTAGCTGTATCTGAATCCTGGCTTAGGAAGACCACCAAAAATTCTGAAATTTTAATCCCGAACTACAACATTTTCAGACAAGATAGAACTGCCAAAGGGGGCGGTGTTGCAATCTACTGCAAAGATAGCCTGCAGAGTTCTGTCCTACTATCCAGGTCTGTACCCAAACAATTTGAACTTCTACTTTTAAAAACCATATGTGAACTGATTGCCCCCCATCTATTTTCAGAGCTCGTGCTGCTAGGCGACCTAAACTGGAACATGCTTAACACCCCAGCCATCCTACAATCTAAACTTGATGCCCTCAATCTCACACAAATTATCAATGAACCTACCAGGTACCTCCCCAAAGCCTTAAACACGGGCACCCTCATAGATATCATCCTAACCAACTTGCCCTCTAAATACACCTCTGCTGTCTTCAACCAAGATCTCAGCGATCACTGCCTCATTGCCTGCATCCGTAATGGGTCAGCGGTCAAACGACCTCCACTCATCACTGTCAAACGCTCCCTGAACCACTTCAGTGAGCAGGCCTTTCTAATCGACCTGGCCGGGGTATCCTGGAAGGATATTGATCTCATCCCGTCAGTAGAGGATGCCTGGATATTTTTTATAAATGCCTTCCAAACCATCTTAAATAAGCATGCCCCATTCAAGAAATGTAGAACCAGGAACAGATATAGCCCTTGGTTCTCCCCAGACCTGACTGCCCGTAACCAACACAAAAACATCCTATGGCGTTCTGCATTAGCATCGAATAGCCCCCGTGATATGCAGCTGTTCAGGAAAGCTAGAAACCATTATACACAGGCAGTTAGAAAAGCCAAGGCTTTCCTGCAACACTAACTCAAAAAAGTTCTGGGACACTGTAAAGTCCATGGAGAATAAGAACACCTCCTCCCAGCTGCCCACTGCACTGAAGATAGGAAACACTGTCACCACTGATAAATCCACCATAATTGAGAATTTCAATAAGCATTTTTTCTACGGCTGGCCATGCTTTCCACCTGGCTACTCCTACCCCGGTCAACAGCACTGCACCCCCCACAGCAACTCGCCCAAGCCTTCCCCATTTCTCCTTCTCCCAAATCCGTTCAGCTGATGTTCTGAAAGAGCTGCAAAATCGGGACCCCTACAAATCAGCGGGCTAGACAATCTGGACCCTTTCTTTCTAAAAATTATCTGCCAAAATTGTTGCCACCCCTATTACTAGCCTGTTCAACCTCTCTTTCGTGTCGTCTGAGATTCCCAAAGATTGGAAAGCAGCTGCGGTCATCCCCCTCTTCAAAGGGGGGGACACTCTTGACCCAAACTGCTACAGACCTATATCTATCCTACCATGCCTTTCTAAGGTCTTCGAAAGCCAAGTCAACAAACAGATTACCGACCATTTCGAATCTCACCATACCTTCTCTGCTATGCAATCTGGTTTCAGAGCTGGTCATGGGTGCACCTCAGCCACACTCAAGGTCCTAAACGATATTTTAACCGCCATCGATAAGAAACATTACTGTGCAGCCGTATTCATTTATCTGGTCAAGGCTTTCGACTCTGTCAGTCACCACATCCTCATCGGCAGACTCGACAGCCTTGGTTTCTCAAATGATTGCCTCGCCTGGTTCACCAACTACTTCTCTGATAGAGTTCAGTGTGTCAAATCGGAGGGTCTGCTGTCCGGACCTCTGGCAGTCTCTATGGGGGTGCCACAGGGTTCAATTCTTGGACCGACTCTCTTCTCTGTATACATCAATGAGGTCGCTCTTGCTGCTGGTGAGTCTCTGATCCACCTCTACGCAGACGACACAATTCTGTATACTTCTGGCCCTTCTTTGGACACTGTGTTAACAACCCTCCAGGCAAGCTTCAATGCCATACAACTCTCCTTCCGTGGCCTCCAATTGCTCTTAAACACAAGTAAAACTAAATGCATGCTCTTCAACCGATCGCTACCTGCACCTGCCCGCCTGTCCAACATCACTACTCTGGACGGCTCTGACTTAGAATACGTGGACAACTACAAATACTTAGGTGTCTGGTTAGACTGTAAACTCTCCTTCCAGACCCATATCAAACATCTCCAATCCAAAGTTAAATCAAGAATTAGCTTCCTATTTTGCAACAAAGCATCCTTCACTCATGCTGCCAAACATACCCTTGTAAAACTGACCATCCTACCAATCCTCGACTTTGGCGATGTCATTTACAAAATAGCCTCCAATACCCTACTCAACAAATTGGATGCAGTCTATCACAGTGCAATCCGTTTTGTCACCAAAGCCCCATATACTACCCACCATTGCGACCTTTACGCTCTCGTTGGCTGGCCCTCGCTTCATACTCGTCGCCAAACCCACTGGCTCCATGTCATCTACAAGACCCTGCTAGGTAAAGTCCCCCCTTATCTCAGCTCGCTGGTCACCATAGCATCTCCCACCTGTAGCACACGCTCCAGCAGGTATATCTCTCTAGTCACCCCCAAAACCAATTCTTTCTTTGGCCGCCTCTCCTTCCAGTTCTCTGCTGCCAATGACTGGAACGAACTACAAAAATCTCTGAAACTGGAAACACTTATCTCCCTCACTAGCTTTAAGCACCAACTGTCAGAGCAGCTCACAGATTACTGCACCTGTACATAGCCCACCTATAATTTAGCCCAAACAACTACCTCTTTCCCTACTGTATTTTATTTATTTATTTATTTTGCTCCTTTGCACCCCATTATTTTTATTTCTACTTTGCACATTCTTCCATTGCAAATCTACCATTCCAGTGTTTTACTTGCTATATTGTATTTACTTTGCCACCATGGCCTTTTTTGCCTTTACCTCCCTTATCTCACCTCATTTGCTCACATCGTATATAGACTTGTTTATACTGTATTATTTGACTGTATGTTTGTTTTACTCCATGTGTAACTCTCTGTCGTTGTATGTGTCGAACTGCTTTGCTTTATCTTGGCCAGGTCGCAATTGTAAATGAGAACTTGTTCTCAACTTGCCTACCTGGTTAAATAAAGGTGAAATAAATAAAATAAAATAATAAGAGCCCTAGCACGAACCATGAAAAACAGCCCCAGATCATTATTCCTCCTCCACCAAACTTCACAGTTGGCTCTATGCATTCGGGCAGGTAGCATTCTCCTGGCATCTGCGAAACACAGCCACTTCAGAAGTCACTGAGCTCTTCAGTAAGGCCATTCTACTGCCAATGTTTGTCTATGGAGATTGCATGGCTGTGTGCTCGATTTTTATACACCTGTCAGCAACAAAATAGCCAAATCCACAAATTTCAACCTCCAACACATACTTTTGTATATATATTCTACGTTCGCCAATAGAACGGAGGGTAAAGGCTGTTTATTTAATCGCCAACGTAGTCACGTCAGAGAGCCCGCTCGTTTGCCTCTCTTGCGCCATCTCTTCCTCTCGAGTCCCGGGGATTAGGGCCTGGTCCGGAATGAGCAGTACATTCACAGCTGTCGACTCATTGAAGTAGAAATCTTAATCCAAATCGAGGTTAGTGATTGTTGTTCTGTTGTCGAGAAACTGTTTTCGGTCATAGGAAATTATGGCGGAAATGTACAAAAAAAGTTCAGATCAGTGTAAAAAAACACACAAAATTGGTCAGGAGACAGATGGCTGCTATCCACCTCAGCGCCATCTTCTTGTTTGCTAGGACGTGCCCTACTGAACATGACCCAGGGCTATTTGGAAGGATGTTTGGGGCAGGTAGGGGCTATAGTCTCTCAAGGGAATTGATATGGGTGGAGGTGGGGGGGATCTGTAGATAAGGTATTTCCAACCAGGACCAGGTAATGACAGGTCTGGGATAGCCAGAGGCTCGTGACTGGTAAAGAGAGAGAGAAGAGAGAATGGGACAGGAGGGAGTGGGGTACGGGACAGGAAACAGGCCAAGCCTGGGGGTAGCTGTGGCACACACACTACTCTCTTGTCCCAGATAAGAGAAAGTCTGGTAATCCATGTGTTAAAAGACCTGCTGTCATCTCTTCATCCATCAACCCCACTGGTAGCGAGCAAGGGAATACCAAGAGCAAATGACAGAACGGAGGAGAGGAGAGACAAACGAACAAGACAGAAGGAGATTAAGCAGAAATCTCCAGCATGACAGAGAGAGAAAGAGAAAGACAGAGAGAGACAGAGAGAGAGAGTGAGGCGAAAAAAGCTAAGCCAAAGTGGAGATATAGAACAATGGTCTCATTGTGTCTGAGTGGTTTCTAATGTGAGATGGAGGGAGTTAGATATCATCTACCTCCTGAGAACTCAAGGTCTCTGTGTCCACCCCTAAATAATTTCTGGAGAATGAGCCTTAATAACTCCCACACTGAGAAGGCTGATGAGAAAACCTTATCACACAATGTTACAATAAATTGACAATTTATCGACAATGTGCATTAATACTAATTTGAAAACTCCTGAACACAAATTAAGCCTAATCTTGGAAACTGCCAGTAATGTCTTCATTTGATGTGGGAATATCATCAATTCCACAACATAAGATCATTTGGCAGTCTTTAGTAAACTAGCAGCAATGAGATAGTTTTGGAGTCTTTGGCAAGGCTAGCAGCTAAATGTAAGTAGTGGGCCTCACAGACCCTCTGATTATCACAAGGTGAGTGAGTCAAAACAGGCTGATGATAACATCTGGATTTCCAACCGCTCAAATTAAGGAACTGTTCAAACAGTAACCAAGGCCTTCAACAAGCACCGTTCAGTCACAGCTCAGTTCCCACACTCAGACCTAGCTTGGGGCTTCCTGCTTTTCTAATCCAGTAGAGATATTTAGGCCACTATGCTACAGTACATCTGCCATTCAGTTACATTTACACAACAATCACACAATGCCCCTTTTATTTACACAATACCCCCCCCCCCCCCCCCCCCCACACACACACACACGCACACAAACATTGATTTAGTAGCCCTATAACCTAGTTCATACATTGTTTTAATAACAATGGAGTCTATATTCATACAATCATCAATTTAAGATCCAATATCAAATCAAACTTAAATTAAAACTTTACTTTAAGTGTATTTAAAATAGCAACACTTAAAACAATAAAATAAAGAAAATCTTATCAAAGAAAATAACACATTAAAGGCTAGCTAAGAAGGCTGGTTGACCAATATGGATAAATGAAAAAATGTGCCGAAATCGCTCTGACATTTCCTGGTTGCTAAAATTCCAATAGTTTGGCAAATTTGAGTTTATGTGACAAAACAAGCAAGATAATCATTGTACCATCTAAACCGTTGTGAAATATCTTTTCAATAACCAAAAATACTGCATTTTCAGCTGTTTGAAGCTGGTGTACCAAACTGAAAGTAAAAGACCCAAAAACAAAACTTAAGAACTGGAAGAATAGAAAGAGCGCACATAGAACAGCTTCTTAGACTTGCTTTCGAAGAGAATACCATATCTATAATTCACATTTCTATGTGAATTTGGTCGGGTCACCCAAAACGTTGGGTGACTGACCACTGTATATAGCCTCATTATTGTTGTATTATTGTGTCACTTTTTAATAATTTTTTACTTTAGTTTATTTGGTAAATATTTTCTTAACTCTACTTGTACTGCACTGGTTAAGGGATTGTAAGTAGGCATTTCACGTTAAGGTCTACACTTGTTGTATTCGGCGCATGTGACAAATAAAGTTTGATTTGATTTGAAAAGTTACATATTGCAGCTCTAAGCGGTGCTTCTCCCATAGACCTAATGCGATAGCAGCTGGGTCGGTTCTTGTATATGAACCAGAAAAAAAATTGCCAGTGCAATGTCTTACTTCCTCTTCCGTTTCTGCTGAAGCGACACACTTATATCACAAAGTTTCTGTTTTGATGGGACAGGAAGTGTAGTTTCATGAAAGACGGCAGAAACTCAGCCAATAAAATGTATGGAAATAGAAGGGAGAGTTTTATTTAACCTTTATTTTGACAGGCAGTCAATGCTGAGACCAAGGTCTCTTTTCCAGATGAGCCCTGTATAGCACCACAATACACATCAAAATACAATAAACATATTAAACTACACCTTATTATACACAACAATACACGAAAAGCAAAACACAATCATAAAAACAGACACATTCTTATGTAAAAAGGTCCCCTAACAACTGTCTGAAATGACCTAGAGGCACCAATTCTTCCTATTTGAAAGTATATTTACAGTAGACCCACTGGAGGCTCCTCAGAGGAAGAAGGGCAGGACCATCCTCCTCAGTGAATTTCATATAAATAAAAATAGTGAAACATTAGTTATCCTTTTTAGATAAAACTATACTAAATATATTCACGTCACCAAATAATTGATTAAAACACACTGTTTTGCAATGAAGGTCTACAGTAGCCTCAACAGCACTCTGTAGGGTAGCACCATGGGGTAGCCGGAGAACGGATAGTTTCCGTGGTCCTCTGGGTATATTGACATCAATACAAAACCTAGGAGGCTCATGGTTATCCCCCCCTCCTTACACAGTAATTATGACAACTTCCAGAGCACCTTCTCCAACCTATCAGAGCTTCAAAAATGAAGGAGAAGCAAGAAAGAGAGAGAGCGAGAGAGAGATTTTGTTGTATTTTCTTTCAGTTAGCTAGAAAATGCAGCTTGCTAGTTTAGCCTACTCAAACACACGGCAAAAACCGAGAGGGATGCTATGTTGGCTAGGGCTATCCAACACTGGAACTCTTCCAAGTCATGGGAAGCTTTTGATTTTATTTATTTATTGCCACCGGGGCCCGCCGGTGTAACTGCTAAGACTGCTTGCTGACTGTACACTGTATTGCATGATTGTAGCGGGTTTACTAACGTGTTAGTTCTAGTAGCTATGTTGACTATGACGTTAGCTAATAATGGTGACAACGATGTGTGTAGCGGTTACTGGTTATGAAATTAAGGTTTGACTTGGAAAGTTTTTTTCGCCGGGTGTGTTGTGCAATGATGTGTTGTGCACTGAAGTCCACAAGCAAAGGGAAAAAGTGAGAGCAGGAGAGCATTTAGATGTGAGAAGGAATTATCGCTACATCGATCAAAGTGATCAAGCTGTTTGTATGTGTCTGCTATGAAAGTGAACTGTGTTAGCGTGTGATCATTCCACCGATTCTGCAGGGACATTTTTAACGGCTGATTTACCTAACTCTCTAGACACCAAAGGAGTCTCCCGAGTTAACCAACCCTGTGAACGGGTTTGATAGTGATTGAAAGGTAAATAATCAGATCAAACGAAGACAACCAGAAGTGAGGACGTGACGGTTGAAAATGACCAATCAAAGGAATGCGATTTGAAAACTCCACCATACCACTTCCCTTTCAAAGGCACAACAATTCATGAGACTCTGCAACAAGGTAAGAAGCAGACCTATTTTTTGTCAACAAAACAATTTAGCTAGGTGGCTAGCTAGCTATCGCTGTAGGAGCTGTAACGTTAGCAGAGGTAGCTAGCTAGCTAACATTAGTTAGCAAAGTTAAATTACTGCAACCAATATAGTCAATAACTACATTTACTAACTATCTATTAGATAGCTAGTTAACAAACGTTGATATCAAACATTGACTATGTTACAGACTCTCTTCAACGAGGGCTATCCAGAGGGTAGTGCGGTCTGTCCAACGCATCACCGGGGGCACACTGCCTGCCCTCCAGGACATCTACAGCACCCAATGTCACAGGAAGGCCAAAAAAATAATCAAGGACATCAACCACCCGAGGCACGGCCTGTTCACCCCGCTATCATCCAGAAGGTGAGGTCAGTACAGGTGCATCAAAGCTGGGACCGAGAGACTGAAAAACAGCTTCTATCGCAAAGCCATCAGACTGTTAAATAGCCATGAACTTAGTCACTGTCACTAGCCGGCTACCACCCGGTTACTCAACCCTGCACCTTAGAAACTGCTGTCCTATGTACATAGACATGGAATCACTGGTCACTTCAAAATGGACTCTGGTCATTTTAATCATGTTTACATACTGTTTTACTATTCTCATATTTATTTACTGTATTCTAGTCAATGCCATACTATTCTAATATTGCTGTATATAAAGTGCCCTGGGAAAGTATTCCCACAACCAATCTACTCAGACGCGCACACACTCACATACAGACTCATACAGTGGGGCAAAAAAGTATTTAGTCAGCCACCAATTGTGCAAGTTCTCCCACTTAAAAGGATGAGAGAGGCCTGTAATTTTCATCATAGGTACACTTCAACTATGACAGACAAAATTAGAAAGAAATATCCAGAAGATCACATTGTAGGATTTGTAATGAATTTATTTGCAAAATATGGTGGAAAATAAGTATTTGGTCACCTACAAACAAGCAGGATTTCTGGCTCTCACAGACCTGTAACTTCTTCTTTAAGAGGCTCCTCTGTCCTCCATTCGTTACCTGTATTAATGGCACCTGTTTGAACTTGTTATCAGTATAAAAGACACCTGTCCACAACCTCAAACAGTCACACTCCAAACTCCACTATGGCCAAGACCAAAGAGCTGTCAAAGGACACCAGAAACAAAATTGTAGACCTGCACCAGGCTGGGAAGACTGAATCTGCAATAGGTAAGCAGCTTGGTTTGAAGAAATCAACTGTGGGAGCAATTATTAGGAAATGGAAGACATACAAGACCACTGATAATCTCCCTCGATCTGGGGCTCCACGCAAGATCTCACCCCGTGGGGTCAAAATGATCACAAGAACGGGGAGCAAAAATCCCAGAACCACACGGGGGGACTTAGTGAATGACCTGCAGAGAGCTGGGACCAAAGTAACAAAGCCTACCATCAGTAACACACTACGCCGCCAGGGACTCAAATCCTGCAGTGCCAGACTTGTCCCCCTGCTTAAGCCAGTACATGTCCAGGCACGTCTGAAGTTTGCTAGAGAGCATTTGGATGATCCAGAAGAAGATTGGGAGAATGTCATATGGTCAGATGAAACCAAAATATAACTTTTTGGTAAAAACTCAACTCGTTGTGTTTGGAGGACAAAGAATGCTGAGTTGCATCCAAAGAACACCATACCTACTGTGAAGCATGGGGGTGGAAACATCATCATAATTTTGCACGCCCAATTTTTCAGTTTTTGATTTGTTAAAAAAGTTTGAAATATCCAATAAATGTCGTTCCACTTCATGATTGTGTCCCACTTGTTGTTAATTCTTCACAAAAAAATACAGTTTTATATCTTTATGTTTGAAGCCTGAAATGTGGCAAAAGGTTGCAAAGTTCAAGGGGGCCGAATACTTTCGCAAGGCACTGTACATGTTCTACATATAATTAAAGATACACTGGTTCTTAATGCAACCGCTGTGTCAGATTTTTTTGAAACGTTTCGGAAAAAGCCTACCATGCAATAATCTGAGACAGCGCTCAGATGTAAAAGTATTTCTCCGCCATGTTGGAGTCAACAGAAATACGAAATTACATCATAAATATTCCCTTACCTTTGATAATCTTTCATCAGAATGCAGTGCAAGGAGTCCTAGTTCCACAATAAATTGTTGTTTTGTTCCATAATGTCCAATACTAGTGTCCAATTAGCTGCATTTGCTACCACTTTCAGCTCACGTGCCCAAAAGCTGACGCCGGTCCAGGACAACTCGCACGAAAACTTCAAAAAGATATATTCCAGGTCGAATAAACTGGTCAAACTAAGTAGAGAATCAATCTTCAGGATGTTATTTTCATATATATCCAATAACGTTCCAACCGGATCATACGTTTTCAGCTGCAGCCAAATGGAACGACGGTAGCACCCACAGAGAAATGCGCCACAGGAAAATGGCATTCTGTCGGGAGAGTGACTATTTCCCCTCCCATTCGGTCAAAGTTCACACCAAACGCTCCATTCCACTTTCTACTGAATGAGGACATCTAGTGGAAGGCGTAGGAAGTGCTACCAGATCCATATCTTGTTGGGGAAGGAGGGGGCGATGACGTCAAAGTTGACCCACATTCAGAATTTCACTTCCTGTTTGGAAGATTGCCTGCCCTATGAGTTCTGTTATACTCACAGACATAATTCAAACAGTTTTAGAAACTTCAGAGTGTTTTCTATCCAATAGTAATAATAATATGCATATATTAGCAATCTAGGACGGAGTAGGATGCAGTTCACTATGGGCACGCAATTCATCCAAAGTGAAAATACTGCCCCCTATCCTCAACAAGATAACTGATTTTTTTCAGTGTAATATAGGTTCAGCAAATCCCCTGATTGTTTGGGATACCTTTAAATGTACCTTCAGAGGTCATTCAATTCAATATTCATCAATAATAAAAAAGCAGTTTCTGGTTAAAGAGACAAGACTAACAAGGGAAATACATGAACTAATAGTACAGGTAGAAAGCAATAAAATGATACTACAGAGATGCAAAAGCAAAATAACAAAAAGAACTTGAGGAACTTATTCAAGAATGATCTAATGCAATCTAGTACAAAAAAAAGCAAACTGGATGGAATATGGAGAAAAAAGCACAAATTTCTTTCTGAATCTCCAATACATAACAAAAATAATTTGCAGAAACTTGATACTGAAGACGGAGTCATTTATGATTCTTTCGAATTATATTTTTGTTCTCTTTCCGTCTCATCCTCTCCCACTGAATGAAGATTATGGTAAGGAATTATTTCCAGATAATGTAAAAAATAGAAAATTAACAAATGTACAGAAAGATCAGTGTGATACCAGGCCTGGTAATTATAGCAAATTTCGAAAAGGCATTTGATAAAGTAAGACTGTATTTTATTTATAAAAGCCTGGATTTTTTCAATTTCGGTGATTCTCATATAAAATGGGTCAAAATAATGTACAGCAACCCCAGGTGTAAAATAGTAAATAATGGCTACTTCTCAGAGAGTTTTGAATTGTCAAGAGGAGTTAAACAAAGGTGTCCGCTGTCACCATATCTATTCGTTATGGCCATCAAAACCCTAGCTATTAAAATCCGATCCAATAACAACATTAGAGGACTAGAAATCCAAGGCTTAAAAACGAAGGTGTCCATCTTTGCCAATTCCTTAAGTTTTATATTAAGTCCGCAAGCTAGATCCCTGCAATGTCTCATTGAAGGGACAGCAAGGAGCCTAGCGGTTAGAGCGATGGACTAGTAACCGAAAGGTTGCAAGATCGAATCCCCGAGCTGACAAGGTAAAAATCTGTTGTTCTGCCCCTTAAAAAGGCCATTGTTCCTAGGCCGTCATTGAAAATAAGAATTTTTTCATTACCTAAATAAAGGTTAAAAAAAAATCTAAATCCATTTTCTGTACTCTCTGGACTAAAACCTAATTATGATGAGTGTACAATATTAAGTATTGGATCTTTAAAAATTACAACTTTTACATTACTCTGCAGTTTACCTATAAAATGGGCTGACGGTGAAGTAGACATACTTGGTATTCATGTCACAAAATATATAAATGAGCTCTCCACAATGAATTTCAATAGAAAACTTGTAAAAATAGACAATATCCTGCAACCATGGAGAGGTAAAGACCTGTCTATTTATGGAAAAATTGCCGTGATTAACTCCTTAGTCATATCTCAGTTTACTCACTTACTTGTGGCGCTGCCTACTCCTGATGATTAGTTTTTCAAATCATAAGACAAAAAAATATTTTGCTTTATCTGGGACGCTAAACCAGACAAAATAAAGCATGCCTATCTATATAATGAATAGGGTGGGTTGAGATGATTAAATATAAAAGCACTAAACCTCTCTGAAAGCTTCACTTATTCAAAAGTTTTACTTGAACCCTAAATGGTTCTCAAGTAGATTACTAAGAAAAGCTCATCCATTGCTTAAAAATTGCCTTTTTTGCCTTTGTGCAGATTGCCATGTCTCATTTTCGATTAATAGTTAATTATACTTTTTTCAAAGTACCTCTCTTTTTCAAACAAGCAATTTCAATTTCATGCCCCTGAAAAGATAGAATAAATATTACAACAAATATTATGGCTGAACTCAAATGTGCTGGATGATAAAATACCTGTCTTTATGGGAAAGGGTATTTTGTTCTTAAATTATATTGTAAATTGGAATGGTAGAGTTATGTCTTTCATGGAGTTATCAGAATTGTTTGGGAAGGTCTGCTCAATCCAAGAGTACAACCAATTGATTACGGCATTACCCCAAAAATGGAGGAGGCTGGTGGCAGCGTGAGGAGGTAGGGAACTGGTGTCTGCCCAATAAAAGTATCAAAACTGGCAGAGGAATAAAAATAGCATAAATTGGAAGGTATATCAGTAACATTTGAGGACCAGGATGTTGACAACTGTGCTATGCAGATTGCAAAAGAGTTGGGAAGAGATTTTTTGATGTACTGATTCCATGGTACAGGGTCTGTGAGTTGATATATGAAACAAGAATGAAGACTTCATGCTTTTCAGCTAAAATTATTATGTAGAATTCTTGCCACCAACAAAATGTTGAATATTTGGGGCACAAAATCATCAAAGCTCTGCAGATTTTGTTGTGAGGATACAGAATCAATAGAACATTTATTTTGGTATTGCCCTCAGGTAGCCTGTTTCTGGTCTCAGGTTCAGGAATGGCAAAAAATGCATAACATTGAACCAAAATTTACCCTAGAAATAGTACTGTTAAGAGATCTGGAGAGACTGAGTCAGTCAATTACTAATATACTAATACTCTTAGTAAAAGTATTTATCTTCAACTCGCAATCTGTGAATTCTATTAGATTAGATAGATTGAAATCGTACGTTAAACATCACAGCATAGTTGAAAGATATATGTTCCGTAGAAATCCAAAGTAGGTGGCCAGCAGAGACAGGTGGGATGGGCTGAGGGAAGTCGAGGGTTGGGATGTGGAATTGGAGACAAGTGGGAGTGGAGTTGCTGTGCGGAATATAGAATGATGGTCAAAGATAAAAGTCAAAAATAAAGTCAAAATAAAACATAATAAAAAGTATGTTTGAATGAAACTGAGGGGCAGTGTTTTTACAGCTAATGCCGGTTTGCCTGAGGCTGATGCCGTGCAGGTGTTTGTACACATTCATATACACACACTCTCATTCAAATACACACATACAAGAACACACACATACATGTACTAGTGCCAGACATGCACACAAACATATACAGTTGGCATTGCTGTTCTGATTTTAGTTGTCCTTTATGTCCTTTGTTGTTGTTTTTGCATTGTTGTTTGCTGTTTTCTTCTGTCTTTTACTTTTTTCTCTTTAATTCATTCTGTTGGTTGTCGGTGCATTGGGGGGTTGTGGGGGTGGGGAATGGAATTCATTGTATTTTTTATTATTATTTTTCTTCTTGGGGGGGCTGTGGGAGGGGTCTCGAATGGTTGAGGGACAGCTATTGGGGAACTGTGGGTAGATCTTGGAAGGTTCGGTTTCACGTCATCTTGTGTTCCTTTAAAAAAAAAAATGTATGTACTTTAGTTTATGTAGTAAATATTTTCTTAACTATATTTATTGAACTGCATTGTTGGTTAAGGGCGTGGTGTGGTTTCTCTGTCCTGATCATGTTGAGGGAGCTCGCATGTTTTTTTAGCATCCATTGCAAATGATAATATATTAAAAATATAGTTCCTAACAGTAAGCTATTTGAAAACACTGCTTTGGCCTATAGGCTATGAGTTCCAAGCGCTCATTTCTTTTGCCTCCAATGGATCATGGTGTATTGATGTGTCCATATGGCAGAGGCTGGTGATCTCGCATTAGTTGACTTTCAACTTTTACATTTTTAGCTTTTTAATTCAGATTATTATGATTAACCACGTGACAATTATTTTGAGAAACAAAAACGTTATAATATGAAATAAAACATTCAGGTTTCAAACAATGAAGTATGTTTTCAAAATGCATACTCACTCCAGCTCACATTGTACAGTGGTGGGTGACATGGTGATAGCCTGTTGACTGCACTTGAATTGTTAATGGGAGGCGCACACCAATTACCAGTTGAGAAATACAAATAGCTCTTTTTAATCATGCACCAAAACTGTTAACACGCGATTGCATTTAGAATTGTTCCACAAAAGCTCATGTTTTACTTCAACCAGCGTAGGAGCTGCAAGAGAAATCCGAGTGCTAATTGCCCCCCCCAAAAAAGGTGAAAACTGAGCTGCACAGACTAACCTCCTGCCAAATATATGCCCACATTAGAGATACATATTTCCCACAGATCACACAGGCCCACAAAGAATTTGAAAACAAATCAAACATTGATAAACTCCCATATCTGTTAGGAGAAATACTGCAGTGAGCAGTCACAGCAGCAAGATTTGTGGCCTTTACCATGAGAAAAGGGCAACCAGTGCAGCATAAACAACATGGTAAATACCACCAATATGTATCTGTTTATTTATCTCTCCCTACTATTCGTACTACAACTATTTGCACATTGCTAAAACACTGTGCATAGTTGAAACGGTTTCTAAAGGATAAAGACTTTGTGAGTGCAATGTTTATCACTAATTTCTAATCGTTTTTGTTGATGTTGTTTTGTCTTCTCACTTATGTTTATTGTTAATTTCACTTGCTTTGGCAAAGTAAACATGTTTCCCATGCCTTAAAAGCCCCATTGAATTGAAAATATAAATGAGAGTGAGATACAGAGAGAGACAGAGAGACCGAGAGACAGAGAGAGACAGAACTACAGAGAGACAGAGATAGATACAGAGAGACATAACTACAGAGAGACAGAACTACAGAGAGAGACAGAACTACAGAGAGAGACAGAACTACAGAGAGACAGGACTACAGTAAACTCCTTGCGCATCAGATCCGTAAATCTGAGGCCTCACGTTTAATCCCACAAATAAGGACCCCGTCTGGTGCCACCACAGTTATACATAAAGAGATCAATGATCAATTTAAACAATTTTACTCTGCGCTATACACCTCTGAATCCCCTCAAGACCCCTTGTTGATTGACTCCTTCTTTAATGGTTTGAATATGCCTTCAATTGATACAGACTCCCATGACTGTCTAGAAGAAGAATTTACGCTTGAGGAGATTGCAACAGCAGTGTCCGCAATGAAAAGTGGTAAATCACCGGGTCCGGACGGTTTTCCAACCGAATTTTACAGGACGTTTTCTGGTCTGCTTTGCCCATTCTTGTCTCGACTATTTGCAGAGTGCCTCAATACTTCAAAGCTACCGCCTAGTCTTTATCAGGCTTCAATTTCATTACTACTACAGAAAAACAAAGACCCCCAGGAATGTGGATCCTATCGCCCAATCTCGCTTTTAAACTGTGATTACAAAATCCTAGCTAAGCTTTTAGCCATCCGTATGGAAGGCTTGCTGCACCAAGAAATACACTCTGACCAGACTGGCTTTGTGAGAAATAGGCATTTATTTTTCAATATTAGGCGTCTTATGAATATACTGTACTCCCCAGCGACGGAGGACCCGGAGGTGGTGGTCTCACTTGATGCCGAAAAAGCGTTTGACCGCGTTGAGTGGGATTACCTAACAGCTGCCCTTTATAGATTTGGCTTTGGCCCCAAATTCATTGCGTGGATAAAGATTCTTTATTTTTCCCCCATGGCTTCGGTATGGACTAATAACTTGTCCTCTGACTATTTTCCCTTGCACCGCGGATCCAGACAGGGTTGCCCACTCTCCCCCTTGTTGTTTGCTTTGGCAATCGAACCTCTCGCCATTGCACTACGCTCTAATGATGCCATTCAAGGCATAATCAGGGCATGCTGGGAGCAGAAAGTCTCGCTATATGCTGACGACCTCCTTTTGTTTATCTCCAACCCCGATATCTCATTGCCACGTGCCCTATCTGTTCTTAAAAAGTTTGGATCAACCTCAGGGTACAAGCTGAATCTAGGCAAGAGTGAGCTTTTTCCGGTAAACAAGGCTGCTTTAAAGTGCTCTTTCACAAGTTCTCAGTTTAGGATTGTCCGGGATCAATTCACTTACTTGGGAGTAAAAGTGACAAGGAAATATTCAAATTTGTTTCAGGAAAACTTTGTTGCTCTAGCAGACAGATTGAAACAATCTTTTACTTTTTGGAATTCGCTGCCCCTTTCTCTTATCGGAAGGATTAATGTCATTAAAATGAATGTGTTGCCCAAATTGTTATATTTATTTCAATGTTTACCCATTTTTATTCCAAAATCTTTTTTTATTTCACTGGATCAAACATTCATGCATTTTATTTGGGATGGCAAGGTACCACGGATTGGTAGAAAACATTTACAGAAGCCTAGGTCATTGGGGGGTTTAGCTCTACCAAATTTTCAGACGTACTACTGGGCTGCAAATTTCAGATCCGTTCTGTACTGGCTGCAGACTGATCCTACTGGCCCTAGACCAGATGGAGTCTGAATCGTGTAAACCTGCAGCACTTTCCTCTGTGCTGTGCTCGTCTCTCCCAGTGTCCCTAGGCAAAAGGTGTGTCAACCCAATTGTAAAGCAGTCTCTTAAAATTTGGAATCAGTTCCGTTTAGCTTTTAGCCTCTGAGGCTTTTCTCTATCAGGCCCAATCAATCAGAACATTTTATTTCCTCCATCTTTGAATGATGGGGCTTTTGGCATTTAGCACTCACTAGGCCTTTCCTCGCTAGCCCAATTATTCTTTGATGATACATTTGCCTCTTTTTCTCAGCTGCAGGAAAAGTTGAATCTCCCCCAATCCCACTTTTTCCGCTATCTCCAGACTAGAAACTTTGTCAGGGCTAACACACCTGGATTTCCCAATAGGCCTGCGAATACAGCTATAGAGAGCATCTTGGAGCTGAACAAGCTTCCTAGGGGCGCAATTTCAGATGTATATGCAATCATTCATGACTTACAGAACCCTTCTTTGGTGCCTTTAAAGACTCGATGGGAAAAGGATTTGGAGGAGGAACTTGGGGAAGACGCCTGGGAATCTGTGCTGCACAGGGTGCACTCGTCCTCTTTTAGCACTAGACACAGCCTCATTCAATTCAAGGTGGTTCACCATATCCACTGGTCGGGGGCCAAACTTGGAAGAATATTCTCTGATTTTGATCCTACCTGTGTCAGATGTAAGGTGGAACCAGCCACACTGTTGCATATGTTTTGGGGCTGTCATAAACTGTCAGGTTTCTGGGAATTAATATTTAAATGTTTCTCTGATATATATGACACGGTTATTGATCCGTCTCCCCTTACAGCCCTTTTTGGAGTATTGCCCATGGGTACCCCCCTATCAAGAATCCAGTCGGACACTGTTGCTTATACAACTCTTTTAGCTAGACGGCTAATACTACAGAACTGGAAGATGGCAGCTCCCCCATCTTATAAATATTGGGTGAGGGATGTGTTGTGCTCTCTGAAACTAGAAAAAATGTAATTCACGTGGGAACCCCAAACTGTTTGATGAAGCTTGGGCTCCATTCCGGTCTTACTTTAAAACAGTCCATCCTCTGATGGCATTCCAATTAATACTAAAATAAGTCTGTGACTTAAGGGTTGGAGGAGCTTCTCTCTGAGTTTTTGCTGGGGGGGGCATTAAGGTCCATGTGCTTATTGATTGTGGTCCGCAGATGCCTTGTTCATCTTGCCCAGGCAGAGACTGAAGTGTGAGCTTGTTTTTCCCAGTTATTTTTACATTTTGTTCATGCCTACATGAATAATCATTTTTTTTATTTATTTTAAAGCATTGTAAACTTTTTTTTTGTCCAGTGGATGGTCGGTCTGTGGCCATGACTCTCTGTGAGTGGTTGCATTTCTCCACCCTTATCCCTTGACTGTTTACAGGAACAATGGTGAGGTGTTTGCTCTGTCCCTGTACTATAGATTGCCCTTTAACCTCTGTAGCCTTCTGCCTGGTGTGTTTAACTTGTCTAAAGCTATTTTTTTATTTTCTTTTTAGTAGTATTTTTTTTCTAGTTGAGTATATTATTTATATTGCTTTGTCTTGTCTGTGTGTGTGTATGTTCAAAACTTAATAAACATTAAAAAAAAATTAAATAAAAAAATACAAAACTTTGAAATTACGTTAGTTAGCAACTGAATCAAATGTAAAACTAGACTTTAGCTGATGTCTGTGTCTAATGAGATGGTTTTCCCAAAATGCCCTACTAAGACACCCTATATCAGCGTTTCCCAAACTCTGTCTTGGGGACCCCAAGGAGTGCACGTTTTGTTTTTTTGCCCTGGCACTACACAGCTGATTCAATCAAGGGACGTGTCAAGGTCAAACACTTAAGGTCATATAATTCAGCCTTGGTTAACCCCACAAATTCAAATGAAATAGTATATGTTCCATGCTTTGTAAACAACAGGTGTAGACTAACAGTGAAATGCTTACAATGCATGAAGATAAACATAGAAAACATAATAAGAAGAGGAATAAATACACAATGAGTAACAATATCTTGGCTATATACACAGGGTACCAGTACCGAGTCCATGTGCAGGGCTACGAGGTGCACTTCTCTAACTATTCTCCAGAAAAAGCACAGCTCCAGACTGCTATTACAGGTATAAGTCTGTGTGTCACACATTGAGGATTTAGAGGCTGGGAAAATAAATCTCTGTTGACAGATTTCTTTAGGATTGGCAGGATCTGAGAGGTGTAATTCCGTTGTTTGTGCGTCAGAATGTGTTTATTTGCTACCCAGCAGCACGCTACTGTTTCAACATATACATTTGAAACAGACACTTTCAGTCCTAAATGGAATTTACTAACGGAACATAAAAAGACAGACACACACACACACACACACACACACACACACACACACACACACACACAAATACCCATCCATCACATACACACACACACAAGCCACCCAGGTCACAACACTTCTGTATTTTCAAAGGAAGCGGATGTGGGAGTTTTCTGACACCCAACATTCATTGTCACCATGACATGACAAGTCTTCCTCTCTACCTGTCATTTCAGGATGTAAAACAGATCAACCTACCACAGACATCACTCTCTTCTTGTCAGAATGACACAGCATGATCAGTCACTTGTCCATACAGATGAACGGGCGGACTGACTGATGTAGATAACAGGACTATTTGACAGATTTTAATTTTACATTACAGATATTCGGTTTATCTGAAAGACAGACAGAGACTGAGCCGAGCACATTTACACACAGTGAGACATGGCCATTTTAGTTATCAGTGAGATACTGGTGGAAGCAGGAGTACTCAGCATCCTGACAGACAGACATGTGTGAGTTGTGAAATCCCATTACAGGCAATCAGATTTCAGAGGAACGAGTCCCTCCCTGCCCTCAGCCTTAAATGTATTTCTGTCAGGGGGAGTGTAAAGATATTCAGAGGCTGGGCCTGAACCTATAGCAGGACTATTTTAGATGGAGATAGACAAGAGAGGGAGAATGACGAGAGGGAAAACGACGAGAGAAGGAAAACGAAGGGAGGGAAAAAGTAAGAGAAGGGAAGAGAGAGAGAGTGGAAGAGAGAGAGGGGGGAGAAGTGAGAAAGAGAGAGAAAAGAGGAGGAGAGAGAGAGGGGACAAGAGAGAGTGGAGGGAGAGAGGAGAGAGAGAGGAAGAGAGGCCACAAGAGAGAGTGGAGGGAATAGGAGGAGAGAGAGAGGAAGAGAGAGGGGACAAGAGAGAGTGGAGGGAGAGAGGAGAGAGAGAGGAAGAGAGGGGACAAGAGAGAGTGGAGCGAAAAGGAGGAGAGAGAGAGGACGAGAGAGAGGAAGAAAGAGGGGACAAGAGAGAGTGGAGGGAGAGAGAGAGGGGACAAGGGAGAGGAAGAGAGAGGGGACAAGAGAGAGTGGTGTGAGCGAGAGAGAGGGGACAAGAGAGAGGAAGAGAGAGGGGACAAGAGAGAGTGGAGGGAGAGAGAGAGAGGGGACAAGAGAGAGGAAGAGAGAGGGGACAAGAGAGAGTGGAGGGAGAGAGAGAGAGCGAGAGAGAGGGGACAAGAGAGAGTGGAGGGAGGGAGAGGAGAGAGGGAAAGAGGGAAAGAGGGGACGAGAGAGAGGGGGGAGAGAAAGGGGAAGAGAGAGGGTAGAGAGAGAACGAGAGCGAGAGGGTGGGTTGAGAGAGAGAGAGATATCCCTAAACAGACTGAAAATAGCAGTACTGTACAGAGAGAGACAGTTCACACAGTGTGTCCCAAAGGCAAAAACCGACAGAGAAATAGAGATCAGCTCATAGCCCTCAGCTCTCAGCCCTCAGCTCTCAGTTCTCAGCTCTCAGCTCTCAGGCCTCAGCTTTCATGCCTCAGTTCTCAGCTCTCAGCTCTCAGGCCTCAGTTCTCAGGCCTCAGTTCTCAGGCCTCAGTTCTCAGGCCTCAGTTCTCAACTCACAGGCCTCAGTTCTCAGCTCTCAGGCCTCAGCTCACAGGCCTCAGTTCTCAGGCCTCAGTTCTCAACTCACAGGCCTCAGTTCTCAGCTCTCAGGCCTCAGTTCTCAACTCACAGGCCTCAGTTCTCAGGCCTCAGTTCTCAACTCACAGGCCTCAGCTCTCAGCTCAGACTACTTGTTCTCCTGACTGAAGGTTTCATGGCAAATTAACATGCAGGTCGCTTTGGCCTTAGAGAAGCAATGAAGCAGCACAGTTTCTCTCTCACACAC
Organism: Oncorhynchus clarkii lewisi; assembly: GCF_045791955.1. Classification (NCBI taxonomy): domain Eukaryota; kingdom Metazoa; phylum Chordata; class Actinopteri; order Salmoniformes; family Salmonidae; genus Oncorhynchus; species Oncorhynchus clarkii. The sequence continues at coordinate 16,014,463 of NC_092151.1, forward strand.
ACACATACACGCAAATACACACACACACCAAATCCCCCTCCTCACAACACCTCCAGTGTGGGCTTCAAGAGCAGCTTTCTACTCCACTGCTCAAAGTGAAAGGAGCCCAATCTTATAAAACACCACAACAGCCTGCCAGCAGCTAGCCACAGAGGAGAACTGGCCACAATAACTTCTGCTGAAAAGATCCACAGGACACAAAATGGCTTATTTTCACTTCCTTTTCACATCCTCCCAGCCAGAGCTGCAGGTGTGTGTGGAAACTGTAGACTAGCTTAGGCTTTGGCTCAGTGTGGGCTCAAACACTGTTTCAATCCCAAACATTGTTTCTCTTCAGTCGTTTGCAATGTCGCCATGAGGCCTGCTAACTACATCGTTACAGAAAAGATGTCTTCTCTTCTACTTCCCCTCCTTTCGATTCCTCTCTCATCCTCTTTTCACTCCCCTGCACCCAGTGAAAGGATAATATAATTTATCTACTCACTCACTCCCAATTGTATCCCATTTAACATCTTCCCGTTCTCTCCAAAGATCAAAACAACACAGAGAAAAAATGAGGAAGACACATTTCAGTTGAATGCAACTGACTAGGTATCCCACTTTCCCTTCGTCACGAAACCACAATGTTCACTACGATACCAGGTTTAGTATCACAGCACTCGATACCATCATGATACTCAATACCAAAGCAATACCACCGCAAAAAAAGAAGGCGCATTAGCCACAGTTTCAGAATGGCACTCGATCCAGACAGATAAACTACTGCTCTGTTCAATCCTTGGGCATCTTCTGACTTCCATATCATTACATTGGATTTTTTTTATGTTTATTTTTCATTCAATCAATTTGACAATCAATCTAACTGCTTAACTACATAATGGTAATAATCTATTTGAATGGTAAATCTCTATTGATAAACTGAGTCAATCAGGATGTAGCCTAGGTCTATACACAATACAGGTGAATGCACATTCAATATGAGTGTGCAAGCATTGAGTTATTGAGCTTGTTTTGTCTGATTTCATGTGGCTACTACAGATGACAAACACAGGCTGTGTGTGTGTGTGTGTGTGTGTGTGTGTGTGTGTGTGTGTGTGTGTGTGTGTGTGTGTGTGTGTGTGTGTGTGTGTGTGTGTGTGTGTGTGTACTTCCTACCTCATCTATTACAAACAAACTGTTCCTGTCTGTTATGCAGTGGGCCAATTGGGTCAGTGTGATGTAAAGCTATATACTGTTGTCCAAGCAGCTACACATAGCTATCAAATCAAATTGTATTTGTCAAATGCTTACTTACAAGCCCTCAACCAAAAATGCAGTTAAGAAAAATAAGAGTTAAGAAAATATTTACGAAATAAATAAAAAAGTAAATAATTAGATCAATGGTCAGACTCGCAGAACCACACAACGTAGATCAATAATTAGATCAATGGTCAGACTCGCAGAACCACACAACGTAGATCAATAATTAGATCAATGGTCAGACTCGCAGAACCACACAACGTAGATCAATGGTCAGACTCGCAGAACCACACAACGTAGATCAATAATTAGATCAATGGTCAGACTCGCAGAACCACACAACATAGATCAATAATTAGATCAATGGTCAGACTCGCAGAACCACACAACGTAGATCAATAATTAGATCAATGGTCAGACTCACAGAACCACACAACGTAGATCAATGGTCAGACTCTCAGAACCACACAACGTAGATCAATAATTAGATCAATGGTCAGACTCGCAGAACCACACAACGTAGATCAATGGTCAGACTCTCAGAACCACACAACGTAGATCAATGGTCAGACTCACAGAACCACACAACGTAGATCAATGGTCAGACTCTCAGAACCACACAACGTAGATCAATAATTAGATCAATGGTCAGACTCGCAGAACCACACAACGTAGATCAATGGTCAGACTCTCAGAACCACACAACGTAGATCAATAATTAGATCAATGGTCAGACTCGCAGAACCACACAACGTAGATCAATGGTCAGACTCGCAGAACCACACAACGTAGATCAATGGTCAGACTCGCAGAACCACACAACGTAGATCAATGGTCAGACTCGCTCTTGCAGCTCTTCTCGTTAACATCCTCACCGTCGGTTGTAGTCTTCAGAGACCCAGATCACATTGTGTGTCCATTAGCACCACAACATGGCTGTTACTCTGTATAGACTACTATTCCCATCGGGCAAAGCAAATATATCATCTAATTCATTATTGAAACCATATTTTATTGTCAAGGTAACTTAATGCAGACACATGCACACACACACACAATGATGACACAGTGTATTGAAGGGGATAAATAGGGAAGAAGAGTATTCCATTGAGAAATGAACAATCACAAAGAACAATTGGTGCCCCTCTAATTCTGAGTGGAATCTTCTCTTGTAATCAAAGCATATCCCGGCTGCCAGTCTGAAGGCTTTGTTCTGTCTACCTTTCTTCCTTCCTCTCTCCCCTGCCTGTCTGTCTACCTCTCTGTCCGTCTGCCTGTCTTCTTGCTCACCGGTCTCCCTGCCAATGGCTTGCAAGGGAAGCCAGGCATTCCCAAATATTTTACTAATAAATCAATTAAAATTCTAAAATTATTTATCTTTCATCTCTCTCTGTTTTCATAATTTTCTGTCAATTCGCAAGTCCTGAATCTCACTGGCGAAATCATCAGAGCGAGGGAAACAGCACCCCTCTGTCTCAGTATGTGTAGCCCATGTATCTGACGCTGTCTGGACAGGGAAACAGCACCCCTCTGTCTCAGTATGTGTAGCCCATGTATCTGACGCTGTCTGGACAGGGAAACAGCACCCCTCTGTCTCAGTATGTGTAGCCCATGTATCTGACGCTGTCTGGACAGGGAAACAGCACCCCTCTGTCTCAGTATGTGTAGCCCATGTATCTGACGCTGTCTGGACAGGGAAACAGCACCCCTCTGTCTCAGTATGTGTAGCCCATGTATCTGACGCTGTCTGGACAGGGAAACAGCGCCCCCTCTGTCTCAGTATGTGTAGCCCATGTATCTGACGCTGTCTGGACAGGGAAACAGCGCCCCCTCTGTCTCAGTATGTGTAGCCCATGTATCTGACGCTGTCTGGACAGGGAAACAGCGCCCCCTCTGTCTCAGTATGTGTAGCCCATGTATCTGACGCTGTCTGGACAGGGAAACAGCACCCCTCTGTCTCAGTATGTGTAGCCCATGTATCTGATGCTGTCTGGACAGGGAAACAGCACCCCTCTGTCTCAGTATGTGTAGCCCATGTATCTGATGCTGTCTGGACAGGGAAACAGCACCCCTCTGTCTCAGTATGTGTAGCCCATGTATCTGACGCTGTCTGGACAGGGAAACAGCGCCCCCTCTGTCTCAGTATGGGTAGCCCATGTATCTGACGCTGTCTGGACAGGGAAACAGCGCCCCCTCTGTCTCAGTATGTGTAGCCCATGTATCTGATGCTGTCTGGACAGGGAAACAGCGCCCCCTCTGTCTCAGTATGTGTAGCCCATGTATCTGATGCTGTCTGGACAGGGAAACAGCGCCCCCTCTGTCTCAGTATGTGTAGCCCATGTATCTGACGCTGTCTGGACCAAAAGAGTATAACATGTGGCCGCCACTGTATTTGATTGATTGATGCCAGCAGGAATTTAGCCTCCCTTCTTTAAAAAAAAAAGCCAATCGGCGTTAAGCTGAGCAGAGCTCAACTGTGGGTTTTCCTGGTGAAGCAAAACACCCCCCCAGTTTAAATTTGGCTTCAGACCAATGAAATCACTTTTTCAAAAAAGTTAATTTTAAGAAAAACTTGACTGTTTCTGGTCTGCTTGTGTTGATGTACTGCAGTAGTTAGCTTGTGTTGATGTACTGCAGTAGCTAGCTTGTGTTGATATCCTGCAGTAGCTAGCTTGTGTTGATGTACTGCAGTAGCTAGCTTGTGTTGATGTACTGTAGTAGCTAGCTTGTGTTGATGTACTGCAGTAGCTAGCTAGCTAAATTGGACCTTTCCTAAGCCATGGATGGAGATGGGGATTTGGACTTGTGGTTTTGACTTAATTCTCTGTACAGGCCAATGAGTATGACGGGGATTCTGATATAACCATAAATTAATGTTGTAATGTAGTTAATGTTGTAACTGGCCTGAGACAATTGTAGTTCAATATGTAGCCTAGTAGTCTCACATTAACTAGCTAACTAACTAACTTAGCTGGTTCATTGTTGCCCATGTGAAGAAGTCAGGCTAGCAAGCATTTTATCTAGGTAGCCTATAACAACAAAAACTAAAAGTGGACTGTATGACAGAGCCATTGTCCTTTTTGCCAACATGAAAGAGAGGAGGATGGCATTGGCATTCAACTAGTCTACAAGTAGGGTGAGCAAAAAAAAAATGCTTTACTTGCGCGCACACAGACAGAAATCAGTACAAAAAGAAAGACAGTTTGTAACAGTAAAAAACAACAGTATTCAGCAGTGTGGACAAAAACAATAAAATAAACAATTTGACACAAAAGAGATAAAGGTATAGAAAATCTAAACAGAAAGTCATGCTACTAGGGTTGTAAAACTGTAATGGACAGTAGGTGCCTTTAAAAAAATTTTTAAACAATGCCAGGAATAGCTTGGTAAAAATCAGGCAGGAATGAGTTCCAGATCATATGGCCTCTATAGGTAATTTGGGAATTGAGAATGAGTTGTTCTTGAATAAGAGTGGCTGTTTCTTGTTGAGTAGTTATGGCTGTAAAATCATTTTTGAGGATAGAGGGTAATAAGTGAATTAAAGTGCCATAAACAAATTGAGCAACTTGAAAACAATTCATTTGATAAATATTCAGGAGTCTTAATTTTTTGAAAAGTGGTGCTGAATGGTCTCTAAAAACCGACAGCTTTTCTGCTGGTGATAGATTGATAGTAGTTTGGTATGGTGTGTGCTGGCCCATATAATGTTATAGTAACTGATGAATGGGAAGATAATTGTGTAATAGAGACGGAGAGCAGAGCTTCAGTTTAGGACACATCACATTTTGCCAAGTATCCCAGTATTTTTGGCGACCTTAGAGGTTGTCTTTATGTGTGGTTTCCATGACAATTCATCATCAATCAGAACACCAAGAAAGCGGGTTGTACAGGCATGATCAACAGGTATATTATCAATATGGACCCCTATATAATCTGTATTGTATTTTATTTTATTTGGATTCAGTGACAATTTGTTTATTTTAACACTTTGAGATATTACATAGTTCATAATTAACAACATTAATAAAGTAATTTACATTTTTGTGAGAGTAAAATACACCTGTATCATCAGCAAATAATATCTGGGAGAGCACTTTGGATGCATTGAGCAAATCATTTATATAAATCAAAAATAATAGTGGTCCAAGTATTGATCCCTGCAGCACACCACACTTAATGTCCGGAGGGGGGAATCTATTCCTTTGAAAGTCACATATTACTTTCTATCCTTTAGATAGCTGGAGAACCAAAGCAGATTGTTCAGTTACTCCCATAATTTCACATTTTTGTAATAAAATATTATGATCAACAGTATCAAATGATTTTGATTTAAAAAAAGACCCAATGTATGATATTTGCGATTATTTGCCTTATGTATTTCGTCAATTAAGTAAGTGTAACAGTATAGCTTCCGTCCCTCTCCCCTACCTGGGCTCGAACCAGGGACCCTCTGCACACATCAACAACAGTCACCCACGAAGCATCATTACCCATCGCGCCACAAAAGCCACGGCCCTTGCAGATCAAGAGGAACAACTACTTCAGGTCTCAGAGCGAGTGACGTCACCCGATTGAACCGCTATTAGCGCGCACCACCGCTAACTAGCTAGCCATTTCACATCGGTTACATAAGTAACAGCCATGTAGATAGAGTGAGATTTTCTGAAGCAATATTGATGTTTGTATAACAAACTTATTAAGATATTTTATTAATCTGTTACATGCAAGCTTCTCTAAAGTGTTTGAGATAACCAGCAAAATTGAAATTGGTCAGTAATTTGTCAACTTTGCTGTATAATCAGCTTTATAAATTGAAACAATGTTGGTCCTTTGCAGTTAATAGGGCACAATGCCCGTAGCAAATGATAGATTGACAATGTGGGCAAGAGGTGTGATAATGAAATCAACCACTTCTTTAGCCAGTTTAGCATCCAATCTGTCGTGACCAGAGGCAGTGTTATAGAGCAAACAACGTAATTATCACAACAGGTTGTAATATGGCTTTTTTACTGGCTTGGCTTGGCTTCCTCAGTGATTTTACCCACACACCTCTACTGCTCCCTGCCCTGCCTGCCTACCTGCTCATCTCCCTGCTCTGCCTGGTTGTCTTCCTGCCTGCCTGTATCCCTGCCTACCTGCCTGTCTCCCTGCCTGCATGTCTCCCTGCCCTGCCTGGTTGTCTCCCTGCCTGTCTCTCTGCTCTGTCTGTCTGTCTGTCTCCCTGCCTGTCTGTCTCCCCTGCCTGCCTTCCTGCCCGTCTCCCTGCTCTGCCTGGTTGTCTCCCTGCCTGTCTCCCTGCTCTGTCTGTCTGTCTCCCTGCCTGTCATTCTCCCTGCCTACCTGTCTGTCTCCCTGCCTGTCTGTCTCCCTGCCTACCTGCATGTCTCCCTGCCTGCATGTCTCCCTGCCGTGTCTGCCTGTCTCCCTGCTCTGCCTGCCTGCCTGTCTCCCTGCCTGCATGTCTTCCTGCCCTGACTGCCTGTCTCCCTGCTCTTCCTGTCTGTCTCCCTGCTCTGCCTGCCTGCATGTATCCCTGCTCTGGCTGCCTGCATTTCTCCCTTTCCTGCCTAGTTTCTGTACTTTAGCAGTAAACCATCCTCCAGTCAGGGGGCTTTGGGATAGTTTGTGTTTGCACTCGTTTGAACACTGGTTTAAGATCACTTCAGGGAGCTCGAGGGAGTGGGTGATTTTGCAGATGGTTTAACATTAGTTTAGTTTAGCTCACTCCGGTGGCTCTGTGCGATCAAGGTGGAGGTGATGCTTAAAGCGCCAGGGAGGAAAGAAGAGAGGAAGGAGAGAATTGTCAAGTTTATTTATTTTATTTATTTAACCTTTATTTAACCAGGTAGGCAAGTTGAGAACAAGTTCTCACTTACAATTGCGACCTGGCCAAGATAAAGCAAAGCAGTTCGACACATACAACGACACAGAGTTACACATGGAGTAAAACAAACATACAGTCAATAGTACAGTATAAACAAGTCTATATACGATGTGAGCAAATGAGGTGAGATAAGGGAGGTAAAGGCAAAAAAAGGCCATGGTGGCAAAGTAAATACAATATAGCAAGTAAAACACTGGAATGGTAGATTTGCAATGGAAGAATGTGCAAAGTAGAAATAAAAATAATGGGGTGCAAAGGAGCAAAATAAATAAATAAAATACAGTAGGGAAAGAGGTAGTTGTTTGGGCTAAATTATAGGTGGGCTATGTACAGGTGCAGTAATCTGTGAGCTGCTCTGACAGTTGGTGCTTAAAGCTAGTGAGGGAGATAAGTGTTTCCAGTTTCAGAGATTTTTGTTCGTTCCAGTCATTGGCAGCAGAGAACTGGAAGGAGAGGCGGCCAAAGAAAAAAATGGTATTGGGGGTGACTAGAGAGATATACCTGCTGGAGCGTGTGCTACAGGTGGGAGATGCTATGGTGACCAGCGAGCTGAGATAAGGGTGGACTTTACCTAGCAGGGTCTTGTAGATGACATGGAGCCAGTGGGTTTGGCGACGAGTATGAAGTGAGGGCCAGCCAACGAGCGCGTACAGGTCGCAATGGTGGGTAGTATATGGGGCTTTGGTGACAAAACGGATTGCACTGTGATAGACTGCATCCAATTTGTTGAGTAGGGTATTGGAGGCTATTTTGTAAATGACATCGCCAAAGTCGAGGATTGGTAGGATGGTCAGTTTTACAAGGGTATGTTTGGCAGCATGAGTGAAGGATGCTTTGTTGCGAAATAGGAAGCCAATTCTAGATTTAACTTTGGATTGGAGATGTTTGATATGAGTCTGGAAGGAGAGTTTACAGTCTAACCAGACACCTAAGTATTTGTAGTTGTCCACGTATTCTAAGTCAGAGCCGTCCAGAGTAGTGATGTTGGACAGGCGGGTAGGTGCAGGTAGCGATCAGTTGAAGAGCATGCATTTAGTTTTACTTGTATTTAAGAGCAATTGGAGGCCACGGAAGAAGAGTTGTATGGCATTGAATCTTGCCTGGAGGGTTGTTAACACAGTGTCCAAAGAAGGGCCAGAAGTATACAGAATGGTGTCGTCTGCGTAGAGGTGGATCAGAGACTCACCAGCAGCAAGAGCGACCTCATTGATGTATACAGAGAAGAGAGTCGGTCCAAGAATTGAACCCTGTGACACCCCCATAGAGACTGCCAGAGGTCCGGACAGCAGACCCTCCGATTTGACACACTGAACTCTATCAGAGAAGTAGTTGGTGAACCAGGCGAGGCAATCATTTGAGAAACCAAGGCTGTCGAGTCTGCCGATGAGGATGTGGTGACTGACAGAGTTGAAAGCCTTGGCCAGATCAATGAATACGGCTGCACAGTAATGTTTCTTATCGATGGCGGTTAAGATATCGTTTAGGACCTTGAGCGTGGCTGAGGTGCACCCATGACCAGCTCTGAAACCAGATTGCATAGCAGAGAAGGTATGGTGAGATTCGAAATGGTCGGTAATCTGTTTGTTGAAATGGCTTTCGAAGACCTTAGAAAGGCATGGTAGGATAGATATAGGTCTGTAGCAGTTTGGGTCAAGAGTGTCCCCCCCTTTGAAGAGGGGGATGACCGCAGCTGCTTTCCAATCTTTGGGAATCTCAGACGACACGAAAGAGAGGTTGAATAGGCTAGTAATAGGGGTGGCAACAATTTCGGCAGATAATTTTAGAAAGAAAGGGTCCAGATTGTCTAGCCCGGCTGATTTGTAGGTGTCCAGATTTTGCCGCTCATTCAGAACATCAGCTGAACGGATTTGTAGAACATCCGGGTTGGCAGAGTGTGCTAAAGCAGTGAATAGAACAAACTTAGGGAGGAGGCTTCTAATGTTAACATGCATGAATGAAACCAAGGCTATTACGGTTACAGAAGTCGTCAAAAGAGAGCGCCTGGGGAATAGGAGTGGAGCTAGGCACTGCAGGGCCTGGATTCACCTCTACATCGCCAGAGGAACAGAGGAGGAGTAGAATAAGGGTGCGGCTAAAAGCAATAAGAATTGGTCGTCTAGAACGTCTGGAACAGAGAGTAAAAGGAGGTTTCTGGAGGCGATAAAATAGCATCAAGGTATAATGTACAGACAAAGGTATGGTAGGATGTGAATACAGTGGAGGTAAACCTAGGTATTGAGTGATGAAGAGAGAGATATTGTCTCTAGAAACGTCATTGAAACCAGGAGATGTCATTGCATGTGCGGGTGGTGGAACTAATAGGTTGGATAAGGTATAGTGAGCAGGACTAGAGGCTCTACAGTGAAATAAGCCAATAAACACTAACCAGAACAGCAATGGACAAGGCATATTGACATTAAGGAGAGGCATGCTTAGTCGAGTGATCAAAAGGGTCCGGTGAGTGGAGAGGTTGGTTGGGGGTCACGGCGATTTAGACAGCTAGCCAGGCCATCGGTAGCAAGCTAGCATAGGATGGAGGTCTGTTATTAGCCACCTCTTGCGTTCCGTCAGTAGATTAGTGGGGTTCCGTGTGGTAGAGGGGATTAATCCAAATCACACAAAAACAACAAAAATAAAAACAATAGATATAGTTATAGAGGCCCAAGAAGAAAAACAAATAATAATAATAATAAAAAATAAATAAATAAATTGTGCGATTGTCTATTCAGATAGCAGCCGATAAGACAGCCAACGGCTAGCAGGCCGCAGATGGGCACCCAGGCAACGTCGCGACGGAGGAGCCAGCCGGACAACTCCCTCGGGTAGACAACGTCGGCAGTCCAGTTGTGAAGGCCCGGCGGGGCTCCGCGTAGGCAGCAAAACGGGTCCGGATAGGTGACTGCAGCCCAGGAGTGATTGATGGAACTCTTCAGCTGGCTAGCTCCGGAACAATTGATGTTTGCTCCGGAATCGACGAAAGCCAATAGTCACACGGATAGCAGCTAGCTAGCTGTGAGATCCAGGTATGAATGTCCAGAGCCAGCGGTCGAAATCCAGGGACATGGAGAGAAAAATTGGTCCGGTATGTTCCGTTCCGAGCCGCGCTGCGCCGTACAAAACTGCCGATAGATTCTCGAGCCAAAGGACAGCCGATGACCACAAACCGTGGTTAGCTGAATACTAACGATTTGCCAGTAAAGAAGCAAACTAGCTTCTGAACTAGCTTCTGAACCAGCTTCTGATTAGCTTCTGGCTAGCTCCTGGCTAGCTCCCGGCTAGCTTCTGGCTAGTTTCTGGCTAGCCTCTTGGAGCCTCTGGCTAGCTTCTTGGAGGATTACAGCTCTGAGGTAAATAATACTTTTTTATAAATATAAATTGGTGAGGCGGGTTGCAGGAGAGTGTTTTGAAGATGAGTTTATGGAAAATAAAAAAATGTATGTGAAAAAAGTTGTAAATATATATATATATATATATATATATATATATATATACGGGACACGACAAGACGAGGACAAAAGACGTCTGAACTGCTATGCCATCTTGGGCAACCTCCCTGTGAGGAGAGAGCGATAGAGATGAGAGCTAAAAGAGAGGTATTTCTATGGGGGATTACACTGGAGAGAAAGAAAGAAAGAGTAGACAGACATTTTTAGCTGGGTCAGGGTTTATTCCCCGTTTCATCAAAATAAGAACATGAGTGCAGAGCCAATTGACAATTTATTGTGGCCTTTTATACTTGACCTCTCCCCGAAGCAGATTGATAAGTAGACTATACAATAAAGCAGACTGGGCACTAGCTAGAATAGTAGAGAGCACCTCTCTCTCACTCACACACATGGAGCTTTCCCATTCCAGAGACCCATATTTTGTGTGCTGATTTAGCAGGCCAAAAATATCTCTGCTGTTTCCCCTCCAGTCCTCCAGAGAGCTCATTTACCCACTCGACAGAGGCAGCCAGCGGGGTGCCTCTGATGACACACACACACACACACATTCTCTCTCACACACACCACAATGTCAACACACCACCACCCACTAACCTAATATTACAGACACCAAATCTCATAACATTCAGTACTCTGTCCACACCCACCCCTTAAACAGAGCCAGCGCCACCCACTAACCTACTATTCCAGTTGGAGACGAAACAAAGTTTTGCTGTAAATAAATTTTAAAAAATGACAGAGAGAAAAAGTGTGTGTGTGTGTGTGTGTGTGTGTGTATGTGAGAGCGATCAAGAGAGAGAGAACAGAGAGAGAGAAGGGACACAGAGATTTCTGGACAAATCAAATCAAAGTTGATTTGTCACATGGGCTGAATACAACAGGTGCGCAACAACCTTACAGTGAAATGCATACTTGCAAACCCTTAACCAACGGTGCAGTTTTTAAGTAAAAAAAGAGGTATTAGGTAAACAATAGATAAGCAAAGAATAAAAATGTAAAAAGTAAAAAATAACAGTAGCGAGGCTATATACAGACATAAATACAGAAAGAGACAGACGGACAGACACATGCAACAGAGAGCTCAAGCCTAAGCTTACAAAACAATACACTCTAACCTCCAACAAAAGATAACCTAAGCTTACTGTAAAAACAATACACTCTAACCTCCAACAAAAGATAACCTAAGCTTACTGTAAACACAATACACTCTAACCTCCAACAAAAGACAACCTAAGCTTACTGTAAACACAATACACTCTAACCTCCAACAAAAGACAACCTAAGCTTACTGTAAAAACAATACACTCTAACCTCCAACAAAAGACAACCTAAGCTTACAGTAAACACAATTCACTCTAACCTCCAACAAAAGATAACCTAATCTTACAGTAAACACAATATACAGTGGGGCAAAAAAGTATTTAGTCAGCCACCAATTGTGCAAGTTCTCCCACTTAAAAAGATGAGAGAGGCCTGTAATTTTCATCATAGGTACACTTCAACTATGACAGACAAAATGTGTCCAAAATGTGTCCAGAAAATCACATTCTAGGATTTTTAATGAATTTATTTGCAAATTATGGTGGAAAATAAGTATTTGGTCACCTACAAACAAGCAAGATTTCTGGCTCTCACAGACCTGTAACTTCTTCTTTAAGAGGCTCCTCTGTCCTCCACTCGTTACCTGTATTAATGGCACCTGTTTGAACTTGTTATCAGTATAAAAGACACCTGTCCACAACGTCAAACAGTCACACTCCAAACTCCACTATGGCCAAGACCAAAGAGCTGTCAAAGGACACCAGAAACAAAATTGTAGACCTGCACCAGGCTGGGAAGACTGCATCTGCAATAGGTAAGCAGCTTGGTTTGAAGAAATCAACTGTGGGAGCAATTATTAAGAAATGGAAGACATACAAGACCACTGATAATCTCCCTCGATCTGGGGCTCCACGCAAGATCTCACCCTGTGGGGTCAAAATGATCACAAGAACGGTGAGCAAAAATCCCAGAACCACACGGGGGGACCTAGTGAATGACCTGCAGAGAGCTGGGACCAAAGTAAGAAAGCCTACCATCAGTAACACACTACGCTGCCAGGGACTCAAATCCTGCAGTGCCAGACGTGTCCCCCTGCTTAAGCCAGTACATGTCCAGGCCCGTCTGAAGTTTGCTAGAGAGCATTTGGATGATCCAGAAGAAGACTGGGAGAATGTCATATCAGATGAAACCAAAATATAACTTTTGTTAAAAACTCAACTTGTCGTGTTTGGAGGACAAATAATGCTGAGTTGCATCCAAAGAACACCATACCTACTGTGAAGCATGGGGGTGGAAACATCATGCTTTGGGGCTGTTTTTCTGCAAAGGGACCAGGACGACTGATCCGTGTAAAGGAAAGAATGAATGGGGCCATGTATCGTGAGATTTTGAGTGAAAACCTCCTTCCATTAGCAAGGGCATTGAAGATGAAACGTGGCTGGGTCTTTCAGCATGACAATGATCCCAAACACACCGCCCGGGCAATGAAGGAGTGGCTTCGTAAGAAGCATTTCAAGGTCCTGGAGTGGCCTAGCCAGTCTCCAGATCTCAACCCCATAGAAAATCTTTGGAGGGAGTTGAAAGTCCGTGTTGCCCAGCAACAGCCCCAAAACATCACTGCTTTAGAGGAGATCTGCATGGAGGAATTAGCCAAATTACCAGCAACAGTGTGTGAAAACCTTGTGAAGACTTACAGAAAACGTTTGACCTCTGTCATTGGCCAACAAAAGGTATATAACAAAGTATTGAGATAAACTTTTGTTATTGACCAAATACTTATTTTCCACCATAATTAATTTATTTATTTTTTATTTATTTTTTTACCCCTTTTTCTCCCCAATTTCGTGGTATCCAATTGTTGTAGTAGCTACTATCTTGTCTCATCGCTACAACTCCCATACGGGCTCGGGAGAGACGAAGGTTGAAAGTCACGTGTCCTCCGATACACAACCCAACCAGCCGCACTGCTTCTTAACACAGCGCGCATCCAACCCGGAAGCCAGCCGCACCAATGTGTCGGAGGAAACACTGTGCACCTGGCCACCTTGGTTAGCGCACACTGCGCCCGGCCCGCCACAGGAGTCGCTGGTGCGCGATGAGACAAGGATATCCCTACCGACCAAGCCCTCGCTAACCCAGACGACGCTAGGCCAATTGTGCGTCGCCCCACGGACCTCCCGGTCGCGGCCGGTTACGACAGAGCCTGGGCGCGAACCCAGGGACTCTGATGACACAGCTGACTGCAGTACAGCGCCCTTAACCACTGCGCCACCCGGGAGGGCCATTTTCCACCATAATTTGCAAATAAATTCATAAAAAATCCTACAATATGACTTTCTGGATTTTTTTTCTCATTTTGTCTGTCATAGTTGAAGTGTACCTATGATGAAAATTACAGGCCTCTCTCATCTTTTTAAGTGGGAGAACTTGCACAATTGGTGGCTGACTAAATACTTTTTTGCCCCACTGTACCAGCCTTTCTAAAAGTATTGGTCGCGACCCAAAGAGGGTCATAGTAAATGTATAATTATTTCATTAATTACTGGAATTGACTTTGCCAAGTGCAACTGCACTCTCTGTTCAGCAGCGGCGTCTCTGCTCAGTTTGGCAGCTGCGCGAGTGGGAGGGAGATGTGCGTGTGCTTCGTGGTTAACCGGATCTTTTTTCTGCAGTTTCTGCAGGCTGTCATTCAGGAGCAGGTGATGCGCTGTCAGCCACTGTCCTGTCATTCCCACTCGCCATCCCTCACCACTGTCCTGCCATTCCCACTCGCCATCCCTCACCACTGTCATCGAAGGACTCAAGCTAGCCAAAGAACTCATCGAAAGACTCAAGCTAGCCACAAGTTCTGACTGAGCTCAATCGTCATGAAACGCAAATACAGGAATTAATCTCTCTCTCCTGGTTTCATACAAACTTTGTAAAATAATGAGGAGCGCCCACAATGTGTTTTGTGCGGGAAGTGATTAATAATGAGTCTCTCAAAACAAACAAATTAAAATGACACATCCTGACCAAACATCCACAACATGATGGTAAACCCAGGGAGTTCATTCAGAACAGGGCAGAATGCTTCAGGAAACAGTGCTTCAACGTGGAAAAGTAAGTCAGCTAGCAAGACATTGTTGTCATTTTATGACAGGTGATAAGCAGAAATATGGGAGTACTATCTCTCATAGTAGTAGATGTGAGTTTCTCTTTCAAACAATCCCCTTGTACACAGCTAATAGCTAGCTAGCTAACATTAGCTAGCTAGAGGAACCCTAAGTAACAGTACAGATGAAGATGAAACATGATCAGGCCTACTGTACTACTTCTACTTTACTGTAGAAATTATTGTTGAAAAAAGACTAGGTTGGAACTGTTGCTGTTAAAATACAAGTCATCATTTTTATTCTGAAGTGGAATAAACTGATTGAAGCAAGATGCTTTTTGAGGCAAACACTCACACAGTTCTGGGTTGCTCATCTACAGCAGGAAGCAATCTCCTGCCTGACTGAGAAAGCAGTAGATGTTCTGATCCAGTTTGGCACCACATACCTATGCGAGTCAGGGCTCTCAAGTACAGAAACAGTGTCAATGCTGAGCATGACCCCAGTGTTGCACTGTGAAAAACTGAGCCCAGAATAGACATGCTTGTTGAAAACTTCAACAAGCCACACACCTCAACAATAATGTCTACAGTAAGATGTACAGTAGGCCTGATCATTTTATCTGTACTGTTACTTAGGGTTGCACTATCAAAAATGGTGTGTGTGTGTGTTCTGTTACACATTTGTGTGATGTGATCAATCAGTTTATTCCAGTTCAGAATGAAAATGATTGATTGTATTTTAACAGCAACAGTTCTAACCTAGACAGATATGTAAGAGCGTTTTAAATGGGAAAAACATCAACATGAATAGCTACTTATATGGGTATTTCATGTCATTTTTATTTGTTTTTGTCTAAATTGCATTTGTTTTAGGCATAAGGGCAATGAAATGTACCGATATTTACGTGTATTTGCATGTTTTCATAAACTTGGGTCCCAGGAAAACACAGAATTTCTAATTTGAGTCCCAGGCTGAAAAAGTTTAAGAACCCCTGCAAATACACTCTAACCTCCAACTAGGGCTGTGGTTGTCATTTAATTTAACTGTGTAACTGATGGTTATGGATGAAGACCGTCATCAAAATAAAATAATGATCAAAACTGTTTAAATAGGCCTTTGGAAAAACATAGTTTTTATTATTAACTTTACCTAATAGAGGGAGTATTCACTAACGGTTATAAGCAATTGTTTTGCTAACAGTCTATTAAACCTTGCACATCTCCTCCTCTTTCCAGCAGTCATCTGATGCTCCAGCAGTTAAACCTCTAGATGTGCAGCGATGTAGAAGCGCTAGATTACAGGCTATGACACTTGATGTTTGGACTTGCTTTTATACAATGCACGTTTTCATTGCTTGCTAGTAAATAAATAAATCAGTCTTCTTTTAAAAAAGGTTGGATGTGTCTGACTATTCATAAATTATTTAACAGCAGTCGACAAGGCTGTTCTGTCTCTGAGGCCTGTAACGAGCCAATGTTGTGTCAAATGGACAATGCACCAAACCTCTCCAACCTGGCATGTTATAGTTTGATACGAAATCTGTTCTTAATTTATAGATTAATCAACGGCGATAAATAGGCTATGGACATGCTGCGTGTATTTGTTTCTATTTTTATGATGATTATTAATTTCATACTATCGCATAGCTGTCTCTCTCCCCTTCATACTTTCCTTGTCAATTCATTATCTTATAGCTGGCTTTCGGAAAGCCTACGGTAGGCTAGGTTTTTTTGTTGGGTTTTAAGGAAATTAGAAATATTTGCATGTGTCTGACATACGCTGGTGACTTTGATTGACGGGTCCTTTTACGGGGGTGTGAGTTTGCTGATTATGTCTATAGGCCTATATGTCAATTCAGAAAGTTTCCTAAAGTAGTCTGTCTGGACTCCATCTCTTTAATAAGAATCAAACGCTTCTGTCATGATGTAATCTTGTAAAAGGCCTGTTTTCAGAAGCTTAGGCTACATTATTTATCTCATTACGGCGTACTCTATTTGAAGAGTCTGGATTGGTGCCTCCCCTTGGGTTGTGCCGTGGCGGAGATCTTTGTGGGCTATACTCAGCCTTGTCTCAGGATGGTAAGTTGGTGGTTGAAGATATCCCTCTAGTGGTGTGGGGGCTGTGCTTTGGCAAAGTGGGTGGGGTTATATCCTTCCTGTTGGCCCTGTCCGGGGTCAACAGGTGTGAATAGTTTCTGAAGGCACTGTACAATATCTCTCTATTATGTGTGTGTCACACTCTGACCATTATTTGAGATGTTTGTTTCTATGTTTTGTTTGGTGAGGGTGTGATATGAGTGGGCATTCTATGTTGCATGTCTAGTTAGTCTGTTTCTATGTGTTCATTAAAGTATGCATTCACACCACGCTGCGCTTTGGTCTCCTCACTACGACGATCGTGACAGAATAACCCACCAACAATGGACCAAGCAGCGTGGTAACGGCCAGCAGCAGTAGCGGCAAAGAACGCAGGACTCATGGACAGACTAACTAGACATGCAACATAGAATGCCCACCCCTTGGAGTACTTCTCCTGTCCTATTCGGTATCCTGTGTGAATTTAAGTGTGCTCTCTCTAATTCTCTCTTTCTCTCTTTCTTTCTCGGAGGACCTGAGCCCTAGGACCACGCCTCAGGACTACCTGACATGATGACTCCTTGCTGTCCCCAATCCACCTGGCCGTGCTGCTGCTCCAGTTTCAACTGTTCTGCCTTATTATTATTGGACCATGCTGGTCATTTATGAACATTTGAACATCTTGGCCATGTTCTGTTATAATCTCCACCCGGCACAGCCAGAAGAGGACTGGCCACCCCACATAGCCTGGTTCCTCTCTAGGTTTCTTCCTAGGTTTTGGCCTTTCTAGGGAGTTTTTTCTAGCCACCGTGCTTCTACACCTGCATTGCTTGCTGTTTGGGGTTTTAGGCTGGGTTTCTGTACAGCACTTTGAGATATCAGCTGATGTACGAAGGGCTATATAAATAAATTTGATTTGATTTGATTTTGGGAGGAGATTCTGGACGGCGAAGGACCCTGGGCACAGCCAGGCGAATATCACCGCCCCAAAGCAGAGCTGGAGGCAGCGAAAGCAGAGAGGCGCCGGTATGAGGAGGCAGCACGGCAGTGTGGCTGGAAGCCCGAGAGGCAGCCCCAAAAATGTATTGGGGGGAGGCACACAGGGAGTGTGGCGAAGCCAGGTAGGAGACCTGCGCCAACTTCCTGTGCTTAGCAGAGAGAGAGAGGAACCGGGCAGACACCGTGTTATGCGGTGGAGCGCACTGTGTCCCCGGTGCGTGTGCATAGCCCGGTTCGGTACATTCCAGCTCCTCGTATCGGCCGGGCTCGAGCGGGCATCGAGCCAGGTGCCATGAAGCCGGCTCTACGCATCTGGTCTCCAGTGCGTCTCCTCGGGCCGGCATACATGGCACCAGCCTTACGCATAGTGTCCCCGGTTTGCCAGCACAGCCCAGTGGCCTGGCTACGGGGAGCATTTAACCAGGTAAGGTTGGGCAGGCTCGGTGCTCAAGATCCCCAGTGCGCCTTCACGGTCCCGTCTATCCGGTGCCACCTCCACGCACCAGCCCTCCGGTGGCAGCCCCTCGCATCAGGCTGCGTCTCAGTCTCATCCCTACAGGTGCTCCCGCCTGTCCAGCGCCGCCAGAGCCTTCCTCCTGAGCCGTCGGTCAGCCAGGACCCGCCAGAGCCGTCGGTCAGCCAGGACCTGCCAGAGCCGTCGGTCGGCCAGGAGCCGCCAGAGCCGTCGGCCGGCAAGGAGCCGCCAGAGCCGTCGGCCGGCCAGGAGCCGCCAGAGCCGTCGGCCGGCCAGGAGCCGCCAGAGCCGTCGGCCGGCCAGGAGCCGCCAGAGCCGTCGGCCGGCCAGGAGCCGCCAGAGCCGTCGGCCGGCCAGGACTTGCCAGAGCCGTCGGCCAGCCAGGAGCTGCCAGAGCCGTCGGCCAGCCAGGAGCTGCCAGAGCCGTGGGCCAGCCAGGAGCTGCCAGAGCCGTCAGCCAGTCCGGAGCTGCCCCTCAGTCCGGAGCTGCCTCTCAGTCCGGAGCTGCCCCTCAGTCCGGAGCTGCCCCTCAGTCCGGAGCTGCCCCTCAGTCCAGAGGCGCTCCTCAGTCCAGAGGCGCTCCTCAGTCCAGTGGGGCCTTTAATTAGGGTCTTAGACCCAAGGTCAGAGGCGAGGGTCGCCACTCTAAAGAGGCCCTTGAAGAGGGAAATGACTATGGTGGAGTGGGGTCCACGTCCCGCGCCAGAGCCGCCACCGCGGCTAGATGCCCACCCAGTCCCTCCCCTACAGGTTTAGGTTTTGCGGCCAGAGTCCGCACCTTAGGGGGGGGTACTGTCACACTCTGATCATTATTTGAGTTGTTTGTTTCTATGTTTTGTTTGGTCAGGGTGTGATATGAGTGGGCATTCTATGTTGCATGTCTAGTTTGTCTTTTTCTATATGTTTTGGCCTGATATGGTTCTCAATCAGTGGCAGGTGTTTGTCGTTGTCTCTGATTTGGGAACCATATTTGTATCTTTTGTTTTGTGGTTCGTGGGTTATTGTCTATGTGATGTTTCATGTTTGCATTCAGTTTTGATAGAGGTCACGTTCGTCTTGTTATTTTGTTTGTTTGTTTAGTGTACTTCGTGTTTTTTCGTCTTTCATTAAAAAGATGTATTCACATCACGCCTCCTCACTTTGGTCTCCTCACTACGACGATCGTGACAGTGTGGGAATAATTTGGAACAGTTTCCAAAATAAAAATGACTTGGAGCTGATTTGCAGGTGTTCTTACAGTCTTTTATGTCCAACAATTATTAGAAAACAAAATCACCCACTGGCCAAATTCGGCCCACGGGCCGCCAGTTGGGGAACCCTGGCCTATGCTTTAAGTTGTGTCAATACAAAAATTTGACAATCCTCTCCAATCTGACATTTTTTTATTTGTATACTCAACTAATATTTAGAGGTAATAATAACTTGAATAATAATTATAAAATGCTACTGATAGTAACGAAGTGTAATGGTAATAGTGAAGTTGCAGATAAAAATGTACATGTTTGAGTCTGATATGTGCCAGTGACCGTGTACATTGGCCTGGCCAAATACCATAACCTCAAATCCAAAGACGTCACAGCCCTACATCCAAGAAAAGACAACCTCTCCCTCAACGTCAGCAAAACAAAGGAGTTGATTGTTGACTTCAGGAAGTAGAGGAGGGAACATGCCCCGATCCACATCAATGGGACTGTAGTAGAGAGTCACAAGTTTTAAGTTGCTCGGCGTCCACATCACAGAGGACTTGTCATCACCACCACTCTTGTCAAGAGGGCACAACAACGACTCTACTTCCTAAGGCGGCTGAAGAAAGCTCACTGTAAACACAATACACTCAAACCTACAATAACAGATGTTGACAGACTGAGAAGAAACAGTCTTTTGCTCAGTCAGAGCTGCTCACTAATCTGTCTGTTATTTCCACTGGGTCTGCTCCATGCATGGTGTTAAGTCAGGCTTTAGTAAGAGCCTTGTCATGTCTCAGCCTACCGGCTGACTCATGGTTACTCAGTCACTCTCTCAGTTACTTTTTACATGCTCTGACCTGTGTCGTTCTAAAACCTTTACACAAGTCTTCCTGATAGGAAATAAAACTTGGGCAAATGAAAGGGTAAGGCTAAACGATGATGGCAGCAATGATTCAGCAGAGCACAATAATAATCATGCCACTATCCACGGCAATGAAAACGCCACACACCTTCCTATCTCAAACTCACGATACCCTCCAGTAGTGTGTATGCAAGACATCTCTCTCGCCTTACACTCTCTCCCTTCGCATTTCGGCAGAATACACATATCCCTGGCCTGTCACAGTATGCCCATATGAGAGGGTGAGCTTAGTTGTCCCATAAACAGCTACATTTTGAAAGGCCAATGTGAACACCGCCGACACACAGTGTTTGCATTGTGTGTCGTAATCACTGTGTGTTGTAATCACTGTGTGCTGTAATAGCCACTGTATTACTCTGCTGTAGTTAGTGTATAACAGGGACCGAGCACAGATCTCATGGAACTGGGTCCTGGACTTCCTGACGGGCCACTCCCAGGTGGTGAAGGTAGGAAACAACACATCCTCTTCGCTGATCCTCAACACTGGGGCCCCACAAGGGTTCGTACTCAGCCCCCTCCTGTACTCCCTGTTCACCCATGACTGCGTGGCCAAGCACGCCTCCAACTCAATCATCAAGTTTGCAGACGACACAACAGTAGTAGGCTTGATTACCAACGATGATGAGACAGCCTACAGGGAGGAGGTGAGGGCTCTGGGGGTGTGCTGCCAGGAAAATAACCTCTCACTCAATGTCAACAAAACAAAGGAGATGATCGTGGACTTCAGGAAACAGCAGATGAAGCACCCCCCTATTCACATCGAGGGGACCGCAGTGGAGAAGGTGGAAAGCTTCAAGTTCCTCTGCGTACACATCACTGGCAAACTGAAATGTTACACCCACACAGACAATGTGGTGAAGAAGGCACAACAGTGCCTCTTAAACCTCAGGAGGCTGATGAAATTTGGCTTGGCACCTAAAACCCTAATAAACTTTTACAGACACACAATGGAGAACATTCTGTCGGGCTGTATCCCCGCCCTGGTATGGCAACTGCACTGCCTGCAATTGCAGGGTTTTCCAGAGGGTGGTGCGGTGTGTCCAACGCATCACTGGGGGCAAACAACCTTCCCTCCAGGACACCTATAGCCCCCGATGTCACAGGAAGGCCAAAAATACCATCAAGGTCAACAACCACCCGAGCCACTGCCTGTTCACCCCGCTATCATCCATAAGGCAAGGTCAGTACAGGTGCAGCAAAGCTGGGACCGAGAGCCTGAAAAACAGCTTCTATCTCAAGGCCATCAGACTGTTAAATAGCCATCACTAGCACATTAGAGGCTGCTGCCTATATACATAGACTTGACACCACTGGCCACTTTAATAAATGGAACACTAGTCACTTTAATAATGTTGACATTTCTTGCATTACTCATCTCATATGTATATACTGTATTATATTCTACTGTATCTGAGTCTATGCCGCTCTGACATTGCTCGTCCATATACAGTGGCAAGAAAAAGTATGTGAACCCTTTGGAAATACCTGGATTTCTGCATAAATTGGTCATAAAATTTGATCTGATCTTCATCTAAGTCACAACAATAGACAAACACAGTCTGCTTAAACTAGTAACACACAAACAATTATACTTTTTCATGCCTTTATTAAACACACCGTGTAAACATTCACAGTGCAGGGTGGAAAAAGTATGTGACCCCTTGGATTTAATAACTGGTTGACCCGCCTTTGACAGCAATAACCTCAACCAAGCGTTTTCTGTAGTTGCGGATCAGACCTGTACAACGGTCAGGAGGAATTTTGTACCATTCCTCTTTACAAAACTGTTTCAGTTCAGCAATATTCTTGCGAAGTCTGGTGTGAAGCATCTCAAATCGGGTTGAGGTCAGGACTCCAACTGGGCCACTCCAGAAGGTGTATTTTCTTCTGTTGAAGACATTCTGTTGTTGATTTACTGCTGTGTTTTGGGTTTTGTCCTGTTGCATCACCCAACTTCTGTTGAGCTTCAATTGGAGGACAGATAGCCTAACATTCTCCTGCAAAATGTCTTGATACTCTTGGGAATTCTTTACATACTTTACAGTTGGGATGAGGTTTTGATGTTGGTGTGCTGTGCTGTACCTTTTTCTCTTCACACAGTGTTATGTGCTCCTTCCAAACAACTTGACTGTAGTTTCATCTGTCCACAGAATATTTTGCCAGTAGCGCTGTGGAACATCTAGCTACATTTGTGCAAACTTCAGACGTGCAGCAATGTTTTTTTTGGACAGCAGTGGCTTCTTCCATGGTGTCCTCCCATGAACACCAATCTTGTTTAGTGTTTTACCTATCGTAGACTCGTCAACAGAGATGTTAGCATGTTCCAGAGATTTCTGTAAGTCTTTAGCTGACACTCTAGGATTCTTCTTAACCTCATTGAGCATTCTGCGCTGTGCTCTTGCAGTCATCTTTTCAGGATGGCCACTCCTAGGGAGAGTAGCAACAGTGCTGAACTTTCTCCATTTATAGACAATTTGTCTTACCGTGGACTGATGAACATCAAGGCTTTTAGAGATACTTTTGTAACCCTTTCCAGCTTTATGCAAGTCAATAATTATTAATCCTGGGTCTTCTGAGATCTCTTTTGTTCGAAGCATGGTTCACATCAGGCGATGCTTCTTGTGAATAGCCAACTCAAATTTCGCGAGTGTTTTTTTGTAGTGCAAGGCAGCTCTAACCAACATCTCCAATCGCATCTTATTGATTGGACTCCAGGTTAGCTGACTCCTGACTCCAATTAGCTCCAACATACTTTTCCCAACCTACACTGTGAATGTTTAAATGATGTATTCCATGTAAAAAAGAAAAATACAATAATTTGTGTGCTATTAGTTTAAGCACACTATGTCTGTCTATTGTTGTGACTTAGATGAAGATCAGATCATATTTGATGACCAATTTATGCAGAAATCCAGATATTTACAAAGGGTTCACATACTTTTTCTTGCCACTGTATTTATATATTCTTATTTCATCATTCCTGTACTTAGATGTGTGTGTATTGGGTATATGTTGTGAAATGCTTAGTTATTACTTATTATATATTACTGCACTGTCAAAGCTAGAAACACAAGCATTTCGCTACACCCGCAATAACATCTGCTAACCACGTGTATGTGACCAATAATAATGATTTGATTCTCAAAGGAACAAACAGCTGTATAGAAAAATGCCAACAAACAGAAACACAGGCCGAGAGAAAAGGATAGACTTCTTCATCACGCATGTCAACCACCACTCCAGCATCTCTATAAGTGTATGTGAGTGAGTGAGTGAGTGAGTGAGTGAGTGAGTGAGTGAGTGAGTGAGTGAGTGAGAGAGAGAGAGAATGAGCGAGAGAGAGAATGAGAGAGAGAATGAGTGAGAGAGAGAATGAGAGAGAGAATGAGAGAGAGAGAGAGAATGAGAGAGAGAATGAGAGAGAGAGAGAGAATGAGAGAGAGAGAGAGAGGGAGAGAATGAGAGAGAGAGAGAGGGAGAGAGAGAGAGAGAGAGGGAGAGAATGAGAGAGAGAGAGAATGAGAGAGAGAGAGAGAATGAGAGAGAGAGAGAGTGAGAGAGAGAGAATGAGAGAGAGAGAGAGAGAGAGAGAGAGAGAATGAGAGAGAGAGAGAGAGAGAGAGAGAGAGAGAGAGAGAGAGAGAGAGAGAGAGAGAGAGAGAGAGAGAGAGGATAAATGCATGTCAGTTCTGCTGTTGGAGAGGATGTACAGTATTATTGTAGGTTCACATGTCACACAAGTTGGTTTTTATGTGATCTGTGCAGTGGGTGGATGCTCTCAGAATAACAACAGCAGAGAAGCAGATCAGTGTTGATGATGTGTCTTACCCTGATCCTCCTCATGGCTGCTACGATCTCCATACGACTGTTGGGCCTGGGAACATCCAGACTGCCCACATACTGAACAACACACACAAGACATATGTTATAGATAAGACAGGTATACAAAACCCAGTTCTACATAGGACAATACACTCAACATACAGTTATAAACGCAACAAAACACAACAGTATGTTTTGATAACACTATATAATGCATGACACCTCTCCTTGCAATTATCCTGTGTAAGTGGTAATGCATAGCCTAGTAGCCGATTGCAACCAATAAGTAATTATATGTAGCCTTCTAATATTGTTTAGGACTATATAACTAGTTATTGATTTTTGGACTGTTATTATACTGCTATACACACTTGTAGTGTTTTATTATAAGCATCTTGTAGGATGCATCTCAAATCTTCAAACATTGGGATTTGTTATATGTGTTTTACAAACTTAAATGTATATAATGTTCTGTGTTTTCTGTTTTGCCTCCTTTTGACTAATTCATTAACAATAGTTTGAGTAAGAACCGTCAATTTTGAGTACTCTGGTGAAAGTAGGCTACAGAAATGGAGGGAAATGTGAATGTTTGCAGGTTTGCAAAACTTACTCCTAAAAAGCACATTTGCAACATATGGGGCGGGGGAAATTTGACAAATTATCTAAAGTCACTGGAAATAAGTCACGTCGTTACCACAAACGTGCACCTGTCCTGAGTTTCATAACGCAACCATGTCAAATTAAATTATCGGCTAGTCCTACCCCAAATGAGACCTTTGAAGTTGGACACCAAAATATAACGCGGCGGCAGAACTGTTTCAAGACGCTCAATTGGAAAGACAATGAATACAGGGAAAACATCAAAGTGCCTTGTTTATTCTAGAAAATGTACATATACATTTCACCTTAGCTTGAAAATGTATCCCGTGTTGGTACGCTTCTTCGTTATGGAGGGGGACCCGCGAATCCGCGACATCGTCCACCAGATTGTACCTGTTCCGTCCAGGCATCTTCAGTCCTATTCCTCTGGACCTACCAAACGCGAATGAAGGAAACACTACCAGAGAACGATGTTAACATGGGAAAGAACACACGTTACGAGGCATATCCACCACTGACCCATTGAGATGTGGCACACAGAGTGAGCTCCCCGTGGAGACCGGAGTCCATTGTTGCGATAGCTCCGCGAGAGTGGCGCTCAAAGCGCAGAGAGGGGACCGTCCACGGAAGGGACAGATTTGGGCGCCTCTTTTTATTTTATTCCAAGAGCGCCTAGTCTTGCTGCTGACACTCCTTTTGTCAATACAGGGTTCTCTGCTTAGCTAACCTAATCAACCCATAGACTGTCCAATACTAAATCACAATAGTAACTTCTCTCAGGTAGCCCTAGCATGGGTCTGTTGCAGGTGGCTGTTGGCCGCTTGCTGGTGGATGTCGCTTTGCCGGTGTTTTTGAATCTCGGCCATTGTTGGTAGCATTGACGCTGAGCCGTCCCGCTTCAAAGCCATAGACGTTAGTTCAGAGCGAGTCCTGATTGGAGCAAAGTTCCAATACATGACGTAACCCAGTGTTTTTTGGAAGCGTCGACAAATAAACACTCAACCATAAATAATAGTACATGTCCCACCCTTTCTGTCCTGTCAAGGCCGTTTCTTTAAAATCATATCACAGTGTAACATGGTTTTTGACTTTATTGATTTCATATTGTAAAAACTTACCCTGGTGAAGAGCCTATTGAAGCCAACTTTTGATGACCAGTACCACAACACCACTGCCTACAATGTAGCAACAGTAGAGCGTATGCTCTTAGAAAAAAAGGTTATTTTGGGATCTATACATTACGTTTTGGTTCTTTGGACGAGATTAAATAACCCTTTACTTAAAAAGGAGGGATAGCTAGATTTGATAGGATAGATAGGACTACCTACCCAGTGAAGGCAAATAACCTTGAGGGTTCTATCCAATGACGCATATAAACCCTGATTGCTGTGCTATATATTGGCATTTCAGGGGCCATATTGGCACTCCCCAGTAGTAGCAGTCCTCCATAGAAATGAATGGAATTCGACAGTGTTTCAATTAAATGTTTCAAGAGCAAAATTAAGGTTCACTTTCCAACAGGACAACAACCATAAGCACACTGCCAAGACAACGCAGGAGTGGCTTCGGGACAAGTCTCAATGACCTTGAGTGGCCCAGCCAGAGCCCAGACTTTAACACGCTCGAACATCTCTGGAGAGACCTGAAAATAGCTGTGCATCAACGCTCCCCATCCAACCTGACAGAGCTTGAGAGGATCTGCAGAGAAGAATTGGAGAAACTCCCCAAATACAGGTGTGCCAAGTTTGTAGCATCATAACCAAGAAGACTCAAGGCTGTAATTGCTGCTAAAGGTGCTTCAACAAAGTACAGTGTAAAGGGTCTGAATGTTTATGGAAATGTCATATTTCTAAAAACTTGCTTTTGTTTTGCCATTATGAGGTATTGTGTGTAGATTGATGTATGTATGTATGTATGTATGTACACTGCTCAAAAACATAAAGGGAACACTAAAATAACACATCCTAGATCTGAATGAATGAAATATTCTTATTAAATACTTTTTTCTTTACATAGTTGATTGTGCTGACAACAAAATCACACAAAAATTATCAATGGAAATCAAATGTATCAACCCATGGAGGTCTGAATTTGGAGTGACACTCAAAATTAAAGTGGAAAACCACACTACAGGCTGATCCAACTTTGATGTAATGTCCTTAAAACAAGTCAAAATGAGGCTCAGTAGTGTGTGTGGCCTCCACGTGCCTGTATGACCTCCCTACAACGCCTGGGCATGCTCCTGATGAGGTGGCAGATGGTCTCCTGAGGGATCTCCTCCCAGACCTGGACTAAAGCATCCGCCAACTCCTGGACAGTCTGTGGTGCAACGTGGCGTTGATGGATGGAGCGAGACATGATGTCCCAGATGTGCTCAATTGGATTCAGGTCTGGGGAACAGGCGGGCCAGTCCATGGCATCAATGCCTTCCTCTTGCAGGAACTGCTGACACACTCCAGCCACATGAGGTCTAGCATTGTCTTGCATTAGGAGGAATCCAGGACCAACCGCACCAGCATATGGTCTCACAAGGGGTCTGAGGATCTCATCTCGGTACCTAATGGCAGTCAGGCTACCTCTGACGAGCACATGGAGGGCTGTGCGGCCCCCCAAAGAAATGCCACCCCACACCATGATTGACCCACCGCCAAACCGGTCATGTTGGAGGATGTTGCAGGCAGCAGAACATTCTCCACGGCGTCTCCAGACTGTCACACGTGCTCAGTGTGAACCTGCTTTTATCTGTGAAGAGCACAGGGCGCCAGTGGCGAATTTGCAAATCTTGGTGTTCTCTGGCAAATGCCAAACGTCCTGCACGGTGTTGGGCCGTAAGCACAACCCCCACCTGTGGACGTCGGGCCCTCATACCACCCTCATGGAGTCTGTTTCTGACCGTTTGAGCAGACACATGCACATTTGTGGCCTGCTGGAGGTCATTTTGCAGAACATTTGCACAACAGCATGTGAAATGTATTGTCAATCAGTGTTGCTTCCTAAGTGGACAGTTTGATTTCACAGAAGTGTGATTGACTTGGAGTTACATTGTGTTGTTTAAGTGTTCCCTTTATTTTTTTGAGCAGTATATATATATATATATACATACATACACACACATATACACAATGCTCACATAATATAATTTAAAAGTATGCATTAGGGTGTGTGTAATAGAATAAACATGGCTTCCAAAATATTTTTAAAAAATGGAATAGTACTAAGATGGCTGTGCGGTGGCTTCAATACAGCGCCCCTGTCAGTCCAGGGTTTATATACATCATTGGTTCTTTCCCTATCCCAAAGTGAAGGCCTAATGGGGATTTTAGAAATCAACAGCTAACAAAAGCTAACCCAAAAAAAGCTAACCCAACAGCTAGCATTCCTTTTTAATTTGTTTTAGCTGTTTTCCATTGACATTTACATGCATGTTAATGATGCTGCTGCATGATTTCGCCTGGTCAGAAAAACAGTTAGCGGACGTCCCGACATCAGCTCTCTTTGGCAAGGGGAAGATCTAATTCATATTTTGCAATAGTGTTCCTGACCATAGAAAGCCTATATTTTCTATGGTAGAGTAGGCCAGGACTTGACTAGGGGTTTTAGTCTAGTTTATTATTTCTATGTGGGGTTCTAGGTTTATTTTCTATGTTGGGGTTTGTGTATGATTCCCAATTAGAGGCAGCTGGTAATAGTTGTCTCTAATTGGGGATCATACTTAAGTTAATTTTTTTCCACCTGTGGGTTATGGGATATTGTTTGAATGTATGTGTTTTGAGTTTGTGCACATAGCATATCTGTAGTCACGGTTCGTGGTTAGTTTATTGTTTATTTGTTTTTGTCGTTGCTTAGTTTCACTTTCATTAAAATATGTGGAACTCAATTTACGCTGCGCTGCGCCTTGGTCCGACCATCATTATTAGGAACAACGTGACAGTTGCAGAGGTCTGAGTGGTAAAGACCAAGGTTCTTACACACCGGTGCTGTTGCAAACTAAATGCTAGCTAGAAGCAACAGGACATAATGTGCTTAATAAAAGCATGCACTCTATATATAGAACATTTGGGTCAATTCAACATTTGACTGCAATTCTGATTAAAAAAAACAACTGCCAATCCATTCCTGCTTGATGACACAAAAGGACGGTGGTTGAACCAACTTCCAAGTAGGGTTGATTTGCAGGTTGACTCATAACCCGCAGTCCCCGCAGTTATATCCGCGTGGTGGGCGGGTTTAGGGTCATTAAATACTGTGTGGATGGATGAAGGGCCGGTGTGTGGCGGGCGGCTTGAATAAAGAGAAAACAATCGTCTAACTATAGGCTGCATTGAGCTTTTTCTTTTATATTTAGGCTTTCTGGCATTATTGTGTAAACTTAAGCTTTAGGGTCTAACTGTAGCTACGCAAAAATAGCCCACACACCAATCACCAAAAGCTTTTGGGAATGGGCAGAAAGTCAGTTTAATTCAATAAGAGAAAAGCTGCGAAATGGAGAGTTGGTGAATGGTAAAAGATAATGACTGCAGTGCCAGCTATGTTTTGTGTGATGATGATGAGGCGTGCTATACGAATTTGGCAGTCACAAGACGGGGACTTCAAATAGGCCTATGGCACGTCAAGGGAACTGTATCCTTTTCTGTTCAGATGGGTTCAATGGAAACTGAAATCTGGACACTGACAGTAGGTCTATAACCTCTTGCATAGCCTTCATTTTTACTCCTGAATAATTAAGCATTTTTTTTGCAATAAAATTATAGGCCTACACCAAAATGTAGCCTACATTTAGACTTGGGAACAGGTGTTGAGAAATATTGATTTCTTTCAACATCTTGAGAGAACGAAAATGTGCAGTTAGCACCTTTACAGACGGTCCCGATGTTTATCAGCATCATGAAAGCTGAAAGTATTTCCACCACATCAAGTAACCATCCAAGCAGACATTAAATCTTATCAGAAACATGTTGAGTCCTTTTCACAGCTTTCTATTTCCTTACAACCGGTCAAACTCATTTTACGCAGAAAATCTTTCCCGTTTTTTAGTAATTGCATTCTCCCCAGTCCCTAAACATCTTTCCTGTTATTTAGTTATTACATTCTCCCCAGTCCCTAAACATCTTTCCTGTTATTTAGTTATTACATTCTCCCCAGTCCCTAAACATCTTTCCTGTTTTTAGTTATTACATTATCCTCAGTCCCTAAACATCTTTCCTGTTTTTAGTTATTGCATTCTCCCCAGTCCCTAAACATCTTTCCTGTTATTTAGTTATTACATTATCCTCAGTCCCTAAACATCTTTCCTGTTTTTAGTTATTACATTCTCCCCAGTCCCTAAACATCTTTCCTGTTTTTAGTTATTGCATTCTCCCCAGTCCCTAAACATCTTTCCTGTTATTTAGTTATTGCATTCTCCCCAGTCCCTAAACATCTTTCCTGTTTTTTAGTTATTACATTCTCCCCAGTCCCTAAACATCTTTCCTGTTTTTTAGTTATTACATTCTCCCCAGTCCCTAAACATCTTTCCCGTTATATAGTTATTGCATTCTCCTCAGTCCCTAAACATATTTCCTCTGTGAAAGAAGCAAAGATGACTTTAACAACGTCAACTAGATTGAAGCATTCATTCCATCAATTTATGACATTCCAGTGAGCAAGGCTTTATTTTAGTCTTCTAGGGCAACATATAGGCTAATGACAGAAGAGAAGCTGCATGTATATACAGTTGAAGTCGGAAGTTTACATACACCTTAGCCAAATACATTTAAACTCAGTTTTGCACAATTCCTCACATTTAATCCTAGTAAAAAATATCCTGTTTTAGGTCAGTTAGGATCACCAATTTATTTTAAGAATGTGAAATGTCAGAATAATAGGAGAGATAATTATTTATTTCATTCATCACATTCCCAGTGTGTCAGAAGTTTACATACACTCAATTAGTATTTGGTAGCATTTCCTTTAAATTGTTTAACTTGGGTCAAATGTTTCAAGTAGCCTTCAACTAGTTTCTCACAATAAGTTGGGTGAATTTTGGCCCATTCCTCTTGACAGAGCTGGTGTAACTGAGTCAAGTTTGTAGGCCTCCTTGCTTGCATGTGCTTTTTCAGTTCTGCCCAGAAATTCTCTACAGGATTTAGGTCAGGGCTTTGTGATGGCCACTCCAATACCTTGACTTTGTTGTCCTTAAGCCATTTTGCCACAACTTTGGAAGTATGATTGGGGTTAATATCCATTTGGAAGACCATTTGCGACCAAGCTTTAACTTCCTGATTGATGTCTTGAGATGTTGCTTCATTATATCCACATAATTTTCATACCTCATGATGCCATCTATTTTGTAAAGTGCACCAGCCCCTCCTGCAGCAAAGCACCCACACAACATGATACTGCCACCCCCGTGCTTCACGGTTGGGACGGTGTTCTTTGGCTTGCAAGCCTCCCCCTTTTTCCTCCAAACATAATGATGGTCATTATGGCCAAACAGTTCTATTTTTGTTTCATCAGACCAGAGAATATTTCTCCAAAAAGTACGAGTCTGGCTTTATGGCGGTTTTGGAGCAGTGGGTTCTTCCGACTGCTGATCGGACTTTCAGGTTATGTCGATATAGGACTCGTTTCACTGTGGATATAGATACTTTTGTACCCATTTCCTCCAGCATCTTCACACAATGTCCTTTGCTGTTGTTCTGGGATTGATTTGCACTTTTCACACCAAAGTACGTTCATCTCTAGGAGACAGAACGCATCTCCTTCCTGAGCTATGATGGCTGCGTGGTCCCATGGCGTTTATACTTGCGTACTATTGTTTGTACAGATGAACGTGGTACCTTCAGGCATTTGGAAATTGCTCACAAGGATGAACTAGACTTGTGGAGGTCTGCAATTTTTTTCTGAGGTCTTGGCTGATTCCTTTTAAATTTCCCATGATGTCAAGCAAAGAGGGACTGAGTTTGAAGATAGGCCTTGAAATACATCCACAGGTACACCTCCAATTGACTCAAATGATGTCAGAAGCTTCTAAAGCTATGACATAATTTTCTGGAATTTTCCAACTTAGTGTATGTACACTTCTGACCCATTGGAATTGTGATAGTGAATTATAAGTGAAAGAATCCGTCTGTAAACAATTGTTGGGAAAATGACTTGTGTCATGCACAAAGTAGATGTCCTAACCGACTTGCCAAAACTATAGTTTGTTAACAATAAGTTTGTGGAGTGGTTGAAAAATGTGTTTTGATGACTCCAACCGAAGTGTATGTAAACATCCGACTTCAACTGTAATTATAGACAAGTTGACTAACAACCTGCCTACCAAAATGTCAAAAATTATAAGCAGAAACATATCTGCTGAAAAAAAATCCTGCACCCCCTGTCAAAAAAAAATCGTTCAGCTCTTTCTCAATGGCCTACAGCCATTTTTTATATTTGCGGATTATAGACCATTTATGCTCGCTCTGAAAATGTGATCCGTAAGAATCATACGGAGGGTCAGATGCAATTGCAGAGCCTCAGGAGGCTTGCTGAAGCCAAATCGAGTTCTTATTAAACATAATTTATTATAAATAATTGATACATAATCTACCTCCTCTCAGTCAGCAACAGTCTTCTATTGGCTTCATGAAACATAGGCTAGTCCCGCAATCGACTCCACACTGAAATACGGAAATAAAATAAACAATTAACTATTTTCCAATGTCAGGCTGGGTATGTAGCTCTTTTTGACATATCCCATAATAAAAAAATGACGTTTATTTGAGAGTTAGCTGGCTAACTTGTAAAGTGGCGAATAAAAGTAGCCTTTTCTCTCTAGCTAGCTGCTTACAAACGTGCTCAAAACACTTAGCCTATCTAGCCTATAGTTTATCATATGACTTTGGATTCATATATTTGAATTAAATAAATCAACTTTGCTTACCTTAACACATTGAAAAATAACTTGCTTATTGGTAAGAACAGAGCAAAAGACACTAGTGGACAAGGTATATCATTTTGCATTGGTAAAGTTGACATGGACTATCATTGGGCGGCAGGTAGCCTAGTGGTTGGAGCGCTGGACCAGTAACTGAAAGGTTGCAAGATCGAATCCCCGAGCTGACAAGGTAAAAATCTGTGCATATTTCCAAACTAACTATCTTGCATATAATGACAATCAATTCTAAAAAATATTGCTGATATTCTTGTTTATTAAATTATATTCTTCACTCAAATGATGACTATTTAATAACAGTAGACAATTCATAAATTACACAGGCTTCTATATGGAACCATTTTGGTTCAGTGAAGAAAAACCTCTAGGGTTCAGATCAAAGAACCCTATAAAAGGGTTCTATTTAGAACTTTTAGGAGTTCCATATGAAGCAAACGATACCCCTTTTGGTTCTTTCTATAAGGAACCTTTTTTCTACAGTGAGGGTAAAATAGCTTAGTAACTATGTAGCACACAGTGTGAACAGTACCAACTGTGATGTTAGCATTCAAGATACAGAAGAATCAGAAAACAAAGAAGAGGTGAAGCGGTTCCCAGGGTGACTGTTTTTGGTTTTTTTAACACACACAGCAAATATTAATTTAAAATATGTGTTACATTTATTATAAGCTACCAATAATTCAATGGATAGCATTTAGAATCAAGTCTTAAGCTTTTTATCAGATCAGGCTCGAATTTAATCGTAATCAATCACAAGTTTACTCAGGTGTCATATACATGTGTAATGAGCCTAATCAAATGATATCTGGCATTTTAGCTGCAAATGTCTTTAGTGACACGAGCACCAGGGGCTCCCGAGTGACGCATTGGTCGAAGGCGTCACTACAAAACCTGGTTCGATTCCAGGCTGTATCACAACCGGCTGTGATTGGGAATCCCATAGGGCGGTGGACAATTGGCCCACCGGTTTGGCCGTCATTGTAAATAAGAATTTGTTCTTAACTGACTTGCCTGGTTAAATAAAGGTAAAATAAAGGTTAAATAAAAAAATAATAAAAAAACAACAGACATATGCAGAAAGAGGCGAGTAAAGACGCATGGCTAAAGTAGTGCAGGCACGCCCTCTACTGGTCAGATATAGATCTGCTCCAAAAGGAGGCTCAGCAGCAGGTACACCAGTGAGGTTTCGGCACATCTTGGACTGGTAACTCCGATAGACCTAGCTACTCAAACGTAAAACTACAGCTAAACTAAAACACAACCAGCTATAACACACGACACACCATGTTCTAAAAAATAAAAGTGTTTAATACAAACAAAGGCCTTTCCAGTGATGTACAACTTTGATAAATCCTCTTTTCACTTCTGTACAAATCAAAATGTAGTTTTCATTACACCTCACAAAATAGTTTAAAAGAATGGTTCAAACAAAAACCCTGTACATTTATGTCAGTGCCATGATACTCTTAGGGAAACATAATATGAAACTCTGAATGTGAAATAAGGTGCTTCGTCATAAGGTGCCCAGTACATTGGGGATTCACTCTCAAAGGTAAAGTAAAGACAGTGAACTTGGATCATTACCTATTGACCGTGTTTGTATGTACCGGTCAGTATTGGTGCTGTACTCCATATTCGTCCATGATGTCTGGTCTGGGCATGACCAGGCCTCTCTCCTTCAGGGCCAGGTGTTTGGTCTTCTCTGCCTCCTGCCTGCTCTGCTGCTGCAGTCGCTGTTCCTCCAGGATGTCCTCAATACACACCTGCTGCAGACTGGTGTCACTCTCCTTCTCCAGGTCCTTCACAGGAGTAGACACACATTCAGACATCGGTGTTCGTGTGTGTAGGAGAAGGGGGAAGTTGCATCCCAATATGGCGACTGGAGAATAGGCGATTTGGCGTGTGGAAAGCAAATCAGTGGGCGAGTGGAAAGCAAAGCAGTGGGCGAGTGGAAAGCAAAGCAGTGGGCGAGTGGAAAGCAAAGCAGTGGGCGCGTGGAAAGCAAAGCAGTGGGCGCGTGGAAAGCAAAGCAGTGGGCGAGTGGAAAGCAAAGCAGTGGGCGAGTGGAAAGCAAAGCAGTGGGCGAGTGGAAAGCAAAGCAGTGGGCGAGTGGAAAGCAAAGCAGTGGGCGTGTGGAAAGCAAAGCAGTGGGCGTGTGGAAAGCAAAGCAGTGGGCGCGTGGAAAGCAAAGCAGTGGGCGCGTGGAAAGCAAAGCAGTGGGCGCGTGGAAAGCAATGGGCGCGTGGAAAGCAAAGCAGTGGGCGCGTGGAAAGCAGTGGGCGAGTGGAAAACAAAGCAGTGGGCGCGTGGAAAGCAAAGCAGTGGGCGTGTGGAAAGCAAAGCAGTGGGCGAGTGGAAAGCAAAGCAGTGGGCGCGTGGAAAGCAAAGCAGTGGGCGTGTGGAAAGCAAAGCAGTGGGCGCGTGGAAAGCAGTGGGCGAGTGGAAAACAAAGCAGTGGGCGCGTGGAAAGCAAAGCAGTGGGCGTGTGGAAAGCAAAGCAGTGGGCGAGTGGAAAGCAAAGCAGTGGGCGCGTGGAAAGCAAAGCAGTGGGCGCGTGGAAAGCAAAGCAGTGGGCGCGTGGAAAGCAAAGCAGTGGGCGCGTGGAAAGCAAAGCAGTGGGCGAGTGGAAAGCAAAGCAGTGGGCGCGTGGAAAGCAAAGCAGTGGGCGCGTGGAAAGCAAAGCAGTGGGCGCGTGGAAAGCAAAGCAGTGGGCAAGTAAAAATAAAATTGTAAAAATGTATTACATTTTTTATTTTTAATCGCTAGGTTAGATGGTTTTGACTGAGCTGTGTTTAATTTTTCTTCCGTTTCTTACCATGAAATTACCTTACATTGAGCTACCTTACCGCAAGAGTTCAGACTTCTGTTAAGAAGCCTGAGTCGTATTTGTGTCCGAGTCGTATTTCACTGTTAGTTTTACACAAATAATTGTAAATGTTCAGTTATAAAACTGACAATAGTTTATTTTTTATTAAAGTATTGATGGGTCTACTGTTGCTTCATGCGTTGTATGCGTGTGCTTACTGTGACTGCCACTCTGATATTGGCTCATAGGTAGCTACTTCCCGCAGCGTTGCCAGACAGTAGCACTTGTCAAGTGGGAGCAAAGGGCACTGTGTCCCGGTGTTGTTGCCATTCATGTCCTCCCCATTGAGTAGTAGACTGTATATACAGTACCAGTCAAAAGTTGACACACCTACTCATTCAAGGGTTTCTGTATTTTTACTATTTTCTACATTGTAGAATAATAGTGAAGACATCAAAACTATGAAATAACATATATGGAATCATGTAGTAACCAAAAAAAAAGTGTTAAACAAATCAAAATATATTTTAGGTTACTCAAAGTAGCCACCCTTGGCCTTGATGAAAGCTTTGCACACTCTTGGCATTTTCTCAAGCCAGCTTCACCTGGAAGGCTTTTCAAACAGTCTTAAAGGAGTTCCCACATATGCTAAGCTCAGTTTGGCTGCTTTTCCTTCACTCCGCAGTCCAACTCATCCCAAACCATCTCAATTGGGTTTAGGTTGAGTGATTGTAGAAGCCTGGTCATCTGATGCATCACTCT
This sequence comes from Oncorhynchus clarkii lewisi, assembly GCF_045791955.1. NCBI lineage: Eukaryota > Metazoa > Chordata > Actinopteri > Salmoniformes > Salmonidae > Oncorhynchus > Oncorhynchus clarkii. The sequence continues at coordinate 16,050,734 of NC_092151.1, forward strand.
CCTTCTTGGTCAAAGCCATTACACAGCCTGGTGGTGTGTTGGGTCATTGTCCTGTAGAAGAACAAATGCGCAAACCAGATGTGATGGTGTATCGCTGCAGAATTATTTCGTAGCCATGCTGGTTAAGTGTGCCTTGAATTCTAAATAAATCACAGACAGTGTCACCAGCAAAGCACCCCCACACCTCCTCCATGCTTCACGGTGGGAACCACACATTTGGAGATCATCCGTTCACCTACTCTGTGTCTCACAAAGACACGGTAGTTGGAATCAAAAATCTCAAATTTGGATTCATCAGAACAAAGGACAGTTTTGAACCAGTCTAATGTCCATTGCTCGTGTTTCTTGGCCCAAGCAAGTCTCTTCTTATTATTGGTGTCCTTTAGTAGTGGTTTCTATGCAGCAATTCGACCATGAAGGCCTGATTCACGCAGTCTCCTCTGAACAGTTGATGTTGAGATGTGTCTGTTACTTGAACTCTGAAGCATTTATTTGGACTGCAATTTCTGAGGCTGGTAACTAATGAATTTATCCTCTGCATCAGAGGTAACTCTGGGTCTTCCTTTCCTGTGGCGATCCTCATGAGCGCCAGTTTCATCATAGCGTTTGATGGTTTTTACGACTTGAAGAAACTTTCAATGTTCTTGAAGTTTTCCAGGTTGACTGACCTTCATGTCTTAAAGTAATGATGGTCTGTCATTTCTCTTTGCCTATTTGAGCTGTTCTTGCCATAATATGGCCTTGGTCTTTTACCAGATAGGGCTATCTTCTGTATACCCCGCTACCTTGTCACAACACAACTGATTTGCTCAAATGCATTGAGGAAATCAATTCCACAAATTAACTTTTAACAAGGCACACCTGTTGATTAAAATACATTCCAGGTGACTACCTCAAGAAGCTGGTTGAGAAAATGCCAAGAGTGTGCAAAGCTGTCAAGGCAAAGGGTGGCTACTTTGAAGAAACGCAAATATAAAATGTATTTTGATTACTACATGATTCCATGTGTTATTTCATAGTTTTGCTGTCTTCACTATTACTCTCAAAACTTTTGACTGGTACTGGATGTATCAAGGTGACAACTAGATGGTTATCAATATTAGTTATTTATTGTGTAGGCTGCTATCATACTTGAAATAAAATCATGTGAGAGAAAAAGAATGGCCACGTAGCTACCGCCAGCGACCCGACACCCAGTAGGAATCACTTCAAGTCAGCAGGCACAACACTGGAGTACTGGTCGGCGGCTTACTATCGACTCGTAGTGCAGCCCAATCAGCCACAAATAAACGTTCGAGTGGCAACAAATCTTCCCATTTAGCCGATTCACTTTTCATACACCCATTCCCGAGTGGCGTAGCGGTCTGAGGCACTGCATCTCAGTGCTAAAGGCATCCCTACAGACACCCTGGTTCAAATCCAGGCCGTGATTGGGAGTCCCATAGGGCAGCGCACAATTGGCCTAGCATCGTCCGGGTTTGGCTGGGCCAATTGTCATTGTAAATAACAATTACAACTACACATACTTGGAGTGTAAGGGGGTCTGTGTGTTTGTTGCCGACTTACGATCTCCCCCAGGAGGACTACGTTCTCTCCCCTGACGATAAAGATTCCTCGAGGGATGTCTCCATACCTCTTGCCCACGTGGATCCTCTCCACCGTCTGCTGCAGCACCAGGTTGGCTACACACACAAACACGCACACAAAAATGCTTGGTTGCTTTCTGACTATGTTGTATGCAATACTATCGTATTGCAATGGTTGGAATACTTACATACCAAACTGATCAATGCTTCTGAGAAAGCCGATCAACGTTCTTCCATCTCTGAGCAGGACGAGATGTTTTTCTGTCAATTCAAACAGGCAGCAAAATCATTGTATATTTGATGCAATTACTACTGTGCATTTTTGTTGGGGTTAATGAAAAGAGATCATGATTATTGATGGTTAGATTAGTAGCCTACTGGTCATGCTCTGCTTACAATCGCGGCCTACAGACGTTGCCCCTGACCTAGGGAGGTAGCTATGTTGACAGTTGATTTGATAACAGTGTTCAGGTGTGCACTCATCTAAGTGTCAGGCGCACACATCAAGTCCTCTGGTAATGCCATGTGTGTGCATGTCATGTTGGCGCTGCTTTACAAGCTGTTATCTAACAAATATATCAATGGACATTATTTCTAAAACCCTCTACCAGAACCAACCAACGGTAAAAACCGGTGCATCTCGACACAACACCGGCTAGCGGTGTTAGCATGCCTTGGAATGGCCAAGCAGCGCCATCGACTTACTATCGATATCCTCGATGAGGCTGGCTGTTCCTGGCATGTAGTTCATTTTTGGTCGGCTTGTAAATCTCATGTACACGATGTTTGGTGCGAATTTAGAGGGGTTATTTGCTGTTGTGTCACTGTCCTTTCAGGCCATCGGACTCTCGTGCAGTTCGGTTTGGGCGATAGTGAAACACTTCCTGTTATGTAATGTACGCACAAGACAGTTGGGTAGCCCCGTTCTCTGCTACTATTGGTCAAACCAAATTTGACGCCGCTTGAAGTTTTAATTCTTGAGTGTTATTACAGAATAGATGTATTTGTCTGTAGGTTATAATATTAAACCCAAATAGACACCAGTAATTATATAATCTTCAACAACAAAAATCCTTTCACTTCTTATCCCCGTACAACACCATGGTTGTCACTAGTTACCACAGCCACAACGTAAAAATTGTCCTAATTTAAGGTTAGTGTTAGGCATAAACAGTGTCGGATTTAGGCATAGGCGACATAGGCAGGCGCACAGTGCAGCATCTTGCCGGGTATGGCACAGGGGCGCTGCACGAATTATGTTCAGAATGGTGTCATTTACGCGATCGTTTTTTTATCACTAATTTTACCTTTATTTAACTAGGCAAGTCAGTTAAGAACACATTCTTATTTTCAATGACAGCCTAAGAACAGTGGGTTAATTGCCTTGTTCAGGGGCAGAACGACAGATTTTTACCTTGTCAGCTCAGGGATTTGTTCTTGCCACCTTTCAGTTGCTAGTCCAACGCTCTAACCACTAAGCTACCATGCCTCCCCACTTCATGTCAATGGTATCATGTCACCGTGTGGGGCTGTTGGTCAATTAACCTTGTCGGAGTAGGTGCCCTGTTTCTAGTTTGTGAGCTAGGCAGGTTACTGCCTGGGAAGGTCTCCCACTCAGAAGTACGAGATGGGGCGGAGGCGGGGGCGAGAGTAGGTTGACCTCAGGTCTCCCCACTGGAAGCCCAAGGTACCGTGAGCAGGGGAATCTATCAAATAGCCCACCTCTATATTTGTACAGTACTAATTACTTATTTTTTTATATTTACGAGTCTTATTTGTATATATATATTTATATAGTTTTAAATGTTTTTATTATTTATTTGTGTTGTTCCAAATGTCTGAATAAAAATGACAGTTAGTGCAGAATGGTGTTTTGGGAGGGGGGGGGGGTTCGCCCAGGGAGCCATACAAGCTGGAACTGGCACTGGATAAGGTTAGCAGTGTGGTTAAAGTTAGGGATAAGTTTAGGGTTAGGCTTAAAATCTGATTTTGAGTAGAGAACTTGTATAAATAGGTGGAGTTTAGCCATAATTATGACTTTGAGGCTGTGGTAACTCGGGACGACCCAGTACCATACTTGATTGGTTTCATCATCTCATTCCACAGTGACGCCACAAGAGAGAGTATGATCATGTGTACATGTTAAGAGTTTGACCATGGATGGAAATTCTGGCCATTATCTACTTTTATAAAATACAAATATATTATAGTCTTAAACTTTCTTCCTGCTTCTATTGGTCTACACATGCTTCCCTAAGTTTCTTCAGAGACTATACCATATGGACTCATTTAACCCAAACATCTGCCTTCCTTTGCTGGAACATACACTGAGTGTACAAAACATTAGAAACACCTACTCTTTCCATTACATATTGATGTCACCTGTAGTTGAAGGGGAGGAGAATGATGTTAAGGCTTGAAACAACTGAGACATGGATTGTGTGTGTGTGACATTCAGAGGGTGAATGGGCAAGACAAAAGATTTAAGTGCCTTTGAACGGCAACACTGCTGGGTTTTTTAATCTCAACAGTTTCCCGTGAGTATCAAGAATGGTCTACCACCCAAAGGACATCCAGCCAACTTGACACAGCTGTGGGAAGCATTGGACTAGCATCCCTGTGGAATGCTTTCAATACCATATAGTCCATGCCCCTACACAGTGGCGATTTTAGCATGTAAATCTTGGTGGGGCAAAAACACAAAAAATGTGGGATGCATGCCAGAAAAGCCACTACACAACACAACACTAAACAATACATTAATTACACTATAACAGTGACAAACGGTGCCCACAAACTGTTAGGGCCTACATAAAGCTGTCCCAACAGCAGAATCCCAACAGCTGAGTCCCAACATCTTACCACTGCTACACCTGGCTATCATCCGAGCCTTGTCTGGCAGCGAAACAGTTCATTCAGCCTCAATTACTGCCTTTTAAAAAAACATAGCTGATACGGCTGACTTGCTTACAAAACAAATTTAGATGTACAAGTTATGGCATAAGGGGACGACAAGCAGATAAGAGGCCATCCGTAATTTCGATTAAGACATTCATGAGCAAGCGACGACGGACATAGTCGATATAACTAACTATGTGTTCAGCACTTTTGAAATGTACAACGACAGAATTCAGAATATGGGCCGTTCTTACAACGTACTCCCTGTACCAGTCAGAACCGTAGGATAAATAAATGGGGTATATAAACAGACAATGAAAGCTCTTACAATATTCGATTATTACATTTATCTAAAACAGGTTATAGGCTATTTGTGCACCACCAAGTTAGAACAGTAGGTGAAATTAAGAGGTGAAAATAGACACAATTATTAGGCACATTGAATGTCGTTTGGGTCTTTGCGTGTCAAAAAAGATACACGTCATATAACGCTATTTGACGCGTTAAATAACACAATTATATTATAGAATGTTGTGTGTGCTGAATTTGCACCTGCAAGCCATTACCACAACTACTAACGTTATGTGTTTACAATACCGCGTTTGTGAAAATATACCAAATTCTTAGGGTGAGGCACATTGGTGACTAACAGCTTACTACACAACATACGTACACTTAGTATTACTTTCTTAACTACATTATACATTTCTCCCTTGTATATAACATAATTTATGCAGCAGCATACAATACATTTTGTGAAGGTGGCGCAGCGGTCCTTGGTGGGCAAATTTTGTCTCAAACTTTGACATGAAAGTCTGCAATTCTCTGGATTTATGGTTGGAACTCTGAAAAAACAGCCATTCCATTGAATAGCAGGCTAACATTAGTGTTTTTTTGCAACTGATTCATTCCAAATTACTAATTGTTGTGTAATCTTTATGTACAATGGCCAATGAGCATGGATACTTTTTATCTATAATTTATCTTCATTATTTATCTTCAATGACAAAGATTAAAAAGGATTTGCCAGTAGATTGTCGACTTGATGATAACTGATGATGACTGCTAGCTAAGACTTTGAAAGTAAGATGTTGACATGATCAGTCCAGTCAAAGCTACTGTAAATATAACGTGATTTGATGTCATTCGATCTGTGGCCAATGACCTTGAGCCTTCTTGGATGGGAGCTTCTAATATAACTCTATGGCAGAACTCAAGGGGCTAAAATTTTAGAGCTCTAACCTTAGAATTGGGGACGACGTACTGTCCCATGAGTGACAGAAAACTGAGCCAATCATGACAGAAAACTGAGCCAATCAGGCTCTGTATTTTCTGCTGGCTAGCCCCACCACCACAGAAAGCACTGAGCTAGGCTGAAACACAATTTTGCATCTGCCTTACTCAAGAAAACAAAAAAGAGACAATGTTTGTATGCGGCTTTATTAACTTAATTATTTATTTATTTATTTTACATTGTTTGCAAACTGATATGTGACACGTATTAATGCCAAAATAACAAGCAAAACAGATTATTATTATTTTTTACCTTAAAGTGTTCCTAATGTTTTGTGCAGTCAGTGTACAGTAGGCCTATTCGTGATTTCACAAAGATGGATGCATGCAGATAACCTGGCTGACAGAAAATGGAGAGTTGGGGGCACTAGTCGCCAAATTCAATTTCCATGGATAAATCCTAAGTAGGTAAACATCTTATAGGCCTACATTTATATCCTCAAACTAACTCGGTATAATTGAAGGATGTGCTTAACTACCTGTTAGTGCTTAGGCCTATAGTTTACATTGGCATTTGAGTAATTTAGCAGACACTCTTATCCAGAGTGACTTACAGTTAGCTAGGTGGGAAAACCACATATCTCAATCATAGTAAGTACCCTTTTTCTCAATAAAGTTGCTATAGGCAAAGTCATTGCTAGTAGGGGAAAAAAACTCAAGTGAGAGTGTTTGTTCACAAAAGGCAAGTTATTATTACATTTTTTTGGGGGGGGGGGGCTGCAGGATTATTTAAGATACTCTTTTAAGAGGTATGGTTTCAGATGTTTTCAGGAGAGGGTCAGGGAGAAGCTTGTTCCACCATTGGAGTGCCAGGACAAAGAAGAGCTTTGTCTGGGCTGACGGGGGCTGCCCTACCGTAGGGGTAGAAGGACCAGGAGAGAAGAGGTGGCAGAACAGAGTACTCAGGTTGGGGTGTAGAGTTTGAACATAGCCTGAAGGCAGGGAGGGGCAGATCCCCTTGCTGCTCTGTAGGCAAGCAGCATGGTCTTTTAGTGGATGCAAGTCAGTGGAGTGTGCAGAGGAGTTTGTGGTCTTTGGTTCAATGTTTTTACCCTCTGAGTTGTCCTGAGCTGCGGAGGAATAACTGTACTGCTGAACATCTTTTCACTTTGATGCTCAGGGTTTGGGCCCTGAGAGATGGAGAGAGAGAATGAGTAGGAAACCCAGATACCCAGCTCACACTGCAGAGATGGAAGAGAGAGAGATCTACAGAACCCCAGCTCACACTGCAGAGATGGAAGAGAGAGAGATCTACAGAACCCCAGCTCATACTGCAGAGATGGAAGAGGGAGAGATCTACAGAACCCCAGCTCATACTGCAGAGATGGAAGAGAGAGAGATATACAGAACCCCAGCTCACACAGCAGAGATGAAGGAGAGAGAGAGACAGAACCCCAGCTCACACTACAGACATGAAGGAGAGAGAGAGACAGAACCCCAGCTCACACTACAGACATGAAGGAGAGAGAGAGAGAACCCCAGCTCACACTGCAGACATGAAGGAGAGAGAGAGACAGAACCCCAGCTCACACTGCAGACATGAAGGAGAGAGAGAGACAGAACCCCAGCTCACACTGCAGACATGAAGGAGAGAGAGAGACAGAACCCCAGCTCACACTGCAGACATGAAGGAGAGAGAGAGACAGAACCCCAGCTCACACTACAGACATGAAGGAGAGAGATCTACAGAACCCCAGCTCATACTGCAGAGATGGAAGAGAGAGAGATATACAGAACCCCAGCTCACACAGCAGAGATGAAGGAGAGAGAGAGACAGAACCCCAGCTCACACTACAGACATGAAGGAGAGAGAGAGACAGAACCCCAGCTCACACTACAGACATGAAGGAGAGAGAGAGAGAACCCCAGCTCACACTGCAGACATGAAGGAGAGAGAGAGACAGAACCCCAGCTCACACTGCAGACATGAAGGAGAGAGAGAGACAGAACCCCAGCTCACACTGCAGACATGAAGGAGAGAGAGAGACAGAACCCCAGCTCACACTGCAGACATGAAGGAGAGAGAGAGACAGAACCCCAGCTCACACTACAGACATGAAGGAGAGAGAGAGACAGAACCCCAGCTCACACTGCAGACATGAAGGAGAGAGAGAGACAGAACCCCAGCTCACACTACAGACATGAAGGAGAGAGAGAGACAGAACCCCAGCTCACACTGCAGACATGAAGGAGAGAGAGAGACAGAACCCCAGCTCACACTGCAGACATGAAGGAGAGAGAGAGACAGAACCCCAGCTCACACTGCAGACATGAAGGAGAGAGAGAGACTGAACCCCAGCTCACACTACAGACATGAAGGAGAGAGAGAGACCGAACCCCAGCTCACACTACAGACATGAAGGAGAGAGAGACAGAACCCCAGCTCACACTACAGACATGAAGGAGAGAGAGAGACAGAACCCCAGCTCACACTGCAGACATGAAGGAGAGAGAGAGACAGAACCCCAGCTCACACTGCAGACATGAATGAGAGAGAGAGACAGAACCCCAGCTCACACTGCAGACATGAAGGAGAGAGAGAGACCGAACCCCAGCTCACACTACAGACATGAAGGAGAGAGAGAGACCGAACCCCAGCTCACACTACAGACATGAAGGAGAGAGAGACAGAACCCCAGCTCACACTGCAGGCATGAAGGAGAGAGAGAGACAGAACCCCAGCTCACACTGCCACAGACACCCACACCTAAGCCTGGTTCATGTTTCCCTCCAGACCACAACCCAGTCTTAATGTGGTTCTAAGACATTTAGATAAAGTCCAGATATGAACTCCCTTTGCCTAAAAAAAATACACAGATCTTGAGACTAAATAAATAGTAATAGATACAATAAACATAGTCTGTATCCACACAGGAAACAAACCCTGGTCATAGACATAGCTCAAAAACCACAATGTCCTCCAACATGAAGCTGCTTTACCGGAAGACTGATGGTTTTAGGTCAACTCATTCCATGATGTCATGATACATTACCACTGAGTTATACAGTACATTATATTGTTCACTCCAAGTCAGGAAACTACTTTTGATTCATCAGAATTTCCCACACAAACCCACAGAACATAGAGCTCACATCATTAGTAGTGTCTTTAAAATGGTTTATTAGCAAAGCATTCATATTCCATTTATAAAGCTGGAGAACATAGACAGAATGGTATTCCAAGGCTCTGATTCAAGGGAGAGGATTTGTTAAAGGAAAACTCCACCCAAAAACTGTCTTTTGGTATTTGTTTCATTAGTCCATTGTTGACATCGTCCCAAAATGTTTTGCTTGTCAGCAATCAAGTTTCAAGATATATAACTTTAAAATATCCCTATGATGCAAAATGACCAAATATCAACTATGAATCAACTTAATAACTATCTGTCAACAACACTTTGGTCATCATGAGTTCCATTTTACAAGTACACATAGGCTAACCATGAAACACTCATATACACACACTTGAGATGTCTGTTAAACACATTGAATAACTTTTCCATAGTGAGTGAATGTGAGAGTGTGTCCACAGTGGTGTGTGAAGTGATACTCCAAGTGGCACCTCAGAGGTTTCTACTCATCCTCAGTTTGACCTCGGAGTCGGTTTGTCCTATACTTCACCACAGCCATCATGGTGCACAAGAGGAAGACCACTGCATTAACAGTTTTCGGCAGGTAGAATAATGTTCGCTCCCATCTGTAGAAGAATAGCATTGCTTTGAGATAGTAATTAATTAAATCTTTGCATAATGACTATAGGATAGTGTAGCCTACCGCTGGGCTCCATGGTGTGTGTTGTTGACTGAGGCCTGCGAGGTGGAAGAGGAGAGTGCATATTCTCCCGTCATAACTGAGAGCTCTTGGGTAGTTGGCATTGGCATTGCTGTCAATGTTTAAGAAAAAACGTAGTATCAGTACTTCACAGACTAGGATCAAAGTGTGAATATAAAGCAGAACCTACATCAAAATGGGAAGTTTTCGTATTACTGATTCACAATATTGTGTGAAAAGAGATTGCGCAGTACTTACTGATGGTGGTGGTAAACTGTGTTGTGGTTTGAACTGCAAACATCTCTTGAATAGTTGGTATTGATGTAAAAACACTACCCCCCTCAATTCCAGTCTCCTCTTGGTCAACAATAGGACTGTCTGAATAGAGAGGTTCAGAACACAAGAACTCAGGAGCAGAAAAACAACGTCCATTCAAGACTCTTGATTCAACAGACCACTAAGTTACATGATGTGTAAGTTTCATTATCAAAATAGATTGTATTTCAAATGTCATTCTTCTACAGTACTGATATTAATGCCATTCAACATTTTATCTACATTTCTTGGGTCAGCTTGCTAGTTGATAGTTATCAGAAAAATGAAGCAATAATGTCAGTAAATGTCTAAGAATGTCAGTGACACACTCATCAACAGGACTATCCATTGGACATTACTGAGCATTATTCATTGTGCTTTAATAAACACAGACACAAGCAGTGCAGGGATCTTCTTACCTGTAATGACTAGTTTGAACAACTCTAGCCATTCATCTGGTCCGTTCTTCTCCACTACACACCAGTAAATATCAGAATCACTTTGTTCTAGACTTTTCATAGTCACAGTAAAGGTTCTCAGATTGACGGCATCAGATATTGAGGTTTTACCACTGCTATTGGGATGGTCAGTGCGTACCACATAAGAGCATGTAGTCCAGGAATCCCCTTTACACCAGTATTTGACATGGTTTAGGTAATCCTGATGATAGATACATGGGATGTCGATGGAGTCTCCTGTCCACACAGACATCAACCTAATCCCGTCCGTTCCTGTAGACATAGAAACAGAAAACATTCAATTCGATTTTAAGATGTCTTGTGATTTTAGGGTTCTTTTTCTTGTCAGTGCAGGAATGATGTACCTTTTTCCATGGTAACTGTAAGTGAACATTTCTCGGGCTATACCGTATATATACACACTACCGGTCAAAAGTTTTAGAACACTTACTCATTCAAGAGTTTCTTTATTTTTACTATTTTCTACATTGTAGAACAATAGTGTAGACATCAAAGCTATGAAATAACACATATGGAATCATGTAGTAACCAAAAAAGTGTTTAACAAATCAAAATATATTTTATATTTGAGGTTATTCAAATAGCCACACTTTGCCTTGATGACAGCTTTGCACACTCTTGGCATTCTCTCAACCAGTTTCACCTGGAATGCTTTTCCAACTGTCTTGAAGGAGATCCCACATATGCTGAGCACTTCTTGGCTGCTTTTCCTTCACTCTTCGGTCCGACTCATCCCAAACCATCTCAATTTAGTTGAGGTTGGGGGATTGTGGAGGCCATCTGATGCAGCACTCCATCACTCTCCTTCTTGGTCAAATAGCCCTTACACAGCCTGTGGGTGTATTGGGTCATTGTCCTATTGAAAAACAAATGATAGTGGGACTAAGTCCAAACCAGATGGAATAGCGTATCGCTGCAGAATGCAGTAGTGCCTTGAATTCAAAATAAATCACAGACAGTGTCACCAGCAAAACACCCCCACACCATAACACCTCCTCCTCCATGCTTTACAGTGGGAAATACACAGTTGATGGTGAGATGTGCCTGTAAATTTAACTCTGTGAAGCGTTTATTTGGGTTGCAATTTCTGAGGCTGGTAACTCTAATGAACTAATCTTCTGCAGCAGAGGTAACTCTGGGTCATCTCATGAGAGCCAGTTTGATCGTAGCGCTTGATGATTTTTGCAACTACACTTGAAGAAACGTTCAAAGTTATTTTAAGAAGGCACACCTGTTAATTGAAATGCATTCCAGGTGACTACCTCATGAAGGTGGTTGAGAGAATGCCAATAATGTGCAAAACTGTCATCAAGGCAAAGTGTCGCTACTTTGAAGAATCTCAAATATAAAATATATTTTGATTTGTTTAACACTTTTTTGCTTACTACATGATTCCATAGTTTTGATGTCTTCATAGTTTTGATGTCTACAATGTAGAAAATAGTACAAATATAGAAAAACTCTTGAATGAGTAGGTGTTCTAAAACTTCTGACCAGTAGTGCATTTAAAAATAAATCAGGTTTGATCAAAACATATTCACATCCAAAGTATAGATACAACTTTCTTGTATGAAACCAACAGAAGCCATCTGCTGCTCCTGTCTTCAATGTCAGCATGTTCTTAAGTTCATGGAGCACAATCACTTCAGAGAAACATGGTGCCCTTACCTGAGAGTCTGGAGAAGATGAGGAGGAGGGAGAAGGAGAGACGAGAAACCATGTGTGAGCTTGTGTCTGTGTGTTATATAGTACCTGTGCACAAATGTGTGTGTGTGAAGGACCAAAGCACCAAAGACAATGACTTTACTTAAACATCATTGTCTGTAACTCTCTTCCTGGTTCTGTTTGTGCGCACCTGCCCCCATCTGTGGCAGGAAGTAATATCTTATCTGGGTTAGTTGTAACCCAAGGCGTCCAGTCACCTGAATTTCATTCTTTATTTACGTAGAGTTCATTTGTTTCTTTATCCAATACGCTTACACTCCGGGAACAGAGCACCTAGCTACAAAGGAGGCCTCAAAATGTCAGACATTTCTGTTTTAGTCCTTTACACAGCACATGTCTATGGGTAAGATAGCAACAATAACGTAGTGTGTGTGTATATAGTACCATTTGATAAGTGTTTCTACAGCCAGCCTTAGTCTCTCCTACCTGTCCTGCAGGCTGTAGAAGGACCGTAGGTGGGGGTCGTGAAGGCTGTTGTGAGCCCCATCCAACAACTGCATGTTGAGGTCTGACAGGACAAAGTTGAGGATGTCCTGGAAGAGCTGAGGAATAGATACTTTTTTTGTTTTTAAAGTGACAAGCTAAATGTGTTAGCCTATAGCACTTTCATGGATAGTTATGTCAATAATACCTTCTTCAGCAATCAGTCCCTGTTTTTTTGAAGACAGAACTTGTGATAATAAATGGTATATAACAGGGTGGCCGGGTAGCCTAGTGGTTAGAGTGTTGGACTAGTAACTGGAAGGTTGTAAGTTCAAACCCCCGAGCTGACAAGGTATAAATAAGTCTGTCGTTCTGCCCCTGAACACTGTTCCTAAGCTGTCATTGAAAATAAGAAACTGACTTGCCTAGTAAAATAAAGGTTAAAAAATAACATAGCAAGTCAGATCCTCTCTGGTTACCTAAATGGTATATCTTCTAGGTATAACATATCAAGTCAGATCCTCTCTGGTATATCTTCTAGGTAATACATAGCAAGTCAGATCTTCTCTCCAAGGCTTGTTCTGTGGTACTGGAGAGCAGGCCTGCTCTAAATAGGGGCATTGAAATGACTTTTGATACTTAGGTATATTTTATCAATTACATTTACTTTTGATACTTAAGTATATTTAAAACCAAATACTTTTAGACTTTTACTCAAGTAGTATTTTACTGGATGACTTTCTCTTTCACTTGAGTCACTTTCTATTAAGGTATCTTTACTTTTACTAAAGTATGACAATTGGGTACCTTTTCCACCACTGCAACTACTTTGCAGTGAATAGTCTGTGTGCATGCAGTACTTTATCTAAACACAAGATGGTAAAACACACCACGATTCTTAAATGGAGCTTCAATAAATAGGCATATTTTCATCCTGCAATGCAACGTAGATATCAACAAATCCACAACCGAATGTAATTGTGTTCAACTCACACACACTACGTTATTCAATTCTGATTAAACCATCATTGAAAAACCTGCGATTCTTCTTCAAATATGCTTTACATGGTGGCTTTCCTGGTCCTTACAGGGATACTTTGGGATTTCTACTTCCCAGAGTCAGACTAAGTCGTGGATACCATTTTTAGGTCTCTACATGCTGTTTGAAGGAAGTTGTTAACTAGTGTTAGCGCCATGACTGACTTCCAACGCTAGTTCGCATTGGCTCGTGAAAATACACTACATGGCCAAAAGTATGTGGAAACCTACTCGTTGAACATCTCATTCCAAAATCATGGGCCTTAATATGGAGTTGGTCCCCCCTTTACTGCTATAACAGCCTCCACTCTTCTGGGATGGCTTTCCACTAGATGTTGGAACATTGCTGTAGTGACTTGCTTCCATTCAGCCACAAGAGCATTAGTGAGTTCGGGCACTGATGTTGTGCGATTAGGCCTGGCTCGCAGTTGGTGTTCCAATTCATCCCAAAGTTGTTCAATGGGGTTGAGGTCAGGGCTCTGTCCAGGCCAGTCAAGTTCTTCCACAATGATCTCGACAAACCATTTCTATATGGACCTCACTTTGTGCACGGGAGCATTGTCATACTGAAACAGGAAAGGACCTTCTCAAACTATTGCTACAAAGTTGGAAGCACAGAATCGCCTAGAATGTCATTGTATGCTATAGCTTTAAGATTTCCCTTCACTGGGCCTCCTGAGTGGCACAGTGGTCTAAGGCACTGCACTATTGTGTCCTGCATCGCAGTGCTTGAGATGTCACTACAGACCTGGGTTTGATCCCGGGCTGTGTCGCAGTCGACCGGGATACCCATGAGGCGGTGCACAATTGGCCCAGCATCGTCTGGGTTAGGGAAGGGTTTGGCTGTCTGGGATGTTCTTGTCCCATTGTGCTCTAGCATGCACTCTGACACGGTCACCAGTTGTGTTTCCTCCAACATATTGGTGCGGCTGACATCCGGGTTAAGCAAGCATTGTGTCAAGAAGCAGTGCGGCTTGGCAAGGTCGTGTTTCAGAGGACGCATGGCTCTCGACCTTCGCCTCTGTAGAGTCCATACGGGAGTTGCAGCAATGGAACAAGACTGCATCTACCAATTGGATATCACGAAAAAGGGGGGATTTTAAAAATATTTTTTAATACAATAGATTTCCCTTCACTGGAACTAAGGTGCCTAGCCCGAACCATGGGGGCAGGTAGCGATCTCCTGGCATCCGCTAAAGCACAATTCGTCCATCGGACTGCCAGATGGTGAAGCGTGATTCATCACTCCAGAGAACACGTTTCCACTGCTCCAGAGTTCAATGGCGGCGAGCTTTACATCACTCCAGCCGACGCTTGGCATTGCACATGGTGATCTTAGGCTTGTGTGCGGCTGCTTGGCCATGGAAACCCATTTTATTAAGGTCCCAACGAACAGCTCTTGTGCTGCTGACCTTGCTACCGAGGCAGTTTGGGACTACGACTGGAACCGCTCTACGTGCTTCAGCACTCTGCGGTGCATTCTGTGAGCTTCTGAGGCCTATCACTTTGCTCCTAATTGTTTCTACTTCACAATAACAGTGCTTACAGTTGACCGGGGCAGTTCTAGCAGGACAGAAAGTTGTTGGAAAGGTTGCATCCTATGACAGTGCCATGTTGAAAGTCACTGAGCTCTTCAGTAAGGCCATTCTACTGCCAATGTTTGTCTATGGAGATTGCATGGCTGTGTGCTCGATTTTATACAGCTGTCAGCAACGGGTGTGTCTGAAATAGCCGAATCCACCAATTTGAAGGGGTGTCCACATACTTTTGGTGATGTAGTGTACCTCTAACTTCGTTCATACTGGACACAGAGACATAAAAATGGTATCCACAAGTTCATCTGACTGATAAAGGGCATCATTGCCAAGTAACATTTTAGTAATTTAGTGGACAAGTAACTTACAGGCACAATTAGGGTTAAGTGCCTTGCTCAAGGGCACATCAACAGATTATTCACCTAGTTAGCTTGGCATTTGAATCAGTAACCTTTCAGTTACTGAACCACCCTCTTAACAGCTAGGCTACCTGCCATGTTGTTGTGTTTTGGTCTAAATTATTGTACCCTTCATCATCTATAGCAGCCTTTATTGAATATTATTATACTAAATGTTTTATTGGTCAGTATCATTAGTGAAAAGCCCCTTTCTGTAATATAATCTAATAATCGAATTAGTTGCTATCAAAACAATGTTTCGTAGACATAATAAAGTAATAACATAGGTATGCTACAATATTGAGGGGGCAAAAAAGTAATGTGTTGCTGTGACCCTGTTTATGGTCAAATATGGTCCGGGTTTATTGATGATTTTTACATCATTTTACATCCTACTGTTGTTGTATCATGTTCAATAGGCGAAGAACATGGCGGATAGTATGGGCGCCCTGTAGTCGCGTGAGGAGAGGAGAGGAGGGGTGACGCTCGAGAGATAGAAAGTGAAACGAGAAGGAAGAAGGTGAATGATTCTTATTGTGGTATTTTTTTTCCTCCGGTTTGTACTGTTGTTAGAAGATGTAAGGCATTGTGTAGATAACTCTAATTAATACTGTGTAACATCAAGCATAAACTCGAGAATAAACAGACATCAAATAAATTCAAGCGAATCAGAGAAATAGATGCGCTTTAATGTAGATTATTCGCTCTCGTATTATTGCAGAGAGAAATGTCGCCCACCGTTAAAACGAGGATATTCTTTCTATGTTCATATAGCTATGTTTATGCTCTGCAAGCCAATTGTGTGTTATCTGATGGTAATTTCACCAGCATATGCACCCAACAACAAAAATATGTTTTCTGATTAACGAAATCTATTCACTCATAGGCTACATGAGTGGGCCACGTTTTTGGCAATTACATATCGAGTATTAAATATTGTTAACAAAGTAACGTTGTGCAGATAAACATATCTCCTAATGTCTTGAGAAGCATTTAACGTTTTAGGAACCATTAACAGAGCTGATAAACCAATCTTGTCATATGCGCATGCTGCTGTGATATTGATGGTCTGGAACGCAACCAACAAAAATGTATTATTTTTCTACCAGAAGCACACGCCCCAGATGGCGTTCATGTCCCGGTTCTCCCGGTCCCGGAGCAGCTCGAGATCTCCCAACAGGAAAGATTCGGGGCGCGGGTCCCCGGTGCTAACAGTGTCTGAGCTGGAACGGCTCCTCTACACCGGGAAAACAGCGTGTAACCATGCCGACGAGGTCTGGCCCCGGCTCTACATTGGAGACCAGTGAGTAACCTAGGCTGCAAAACATTGTGCTTTTTCCTAAGTCTAATATGATATCCAAAAATTTTTTAGACATAAGATATAGAGGCCTATCTTAATTTCAGCTAATTTTGTGATTGGTTGCTTGAATAATTGATCAATTTACTGATTGCCCTCCCCAACCCAACTGTACTGCAGAGACATTGCATCAGACCGGCGTGAGCTGGCACGGCTTGGCATCACCCACATCCTGAACTGTGCCCAGAGTAAGTGGCGCGGCGGGGCGGAGTACTACGCTGGCATGGACATCACCTACCAGGGCATCGAGGCCCACGACACGCCCTCCTTCGACATGAGTGTCAACTTCTACCCCACTACAGAGTTCATACACAGAGCCCTCAGCAGCGGTGGTGAGTCAATTTGTCTTCCTCTCTCTCTCACACATACACTCAACACACTCAGCAAAACCGAGGCTTAAGTCAGCACAATCGATTCACCTGCAACAATTCAAGCATGGCCCCCGTCGCATGCAGTAGTTCACGCAGACACACACACAAAAACACATACACATACACACCTTCACATCTGCACACATATACACCTTAACACGTACTTAGGTGCACACCATCTACAAATATTCATCCCACACCTGTTGATCTGTTCAGATGTTCTTGTGTGTGTACTATTGCCCTGGAGGTCAACACGTCCTCATCTCTTTCTCTCTCCTTCTCTTCTTTCTCTTTCTGTACCTCCCTCTCTCTCCCTCCTTCCTTCCCTCTCTTTCTCTCTCCCTCCTACCCTACTTCTCTCTCATTACCCCCCCTCCCCTCTAGGTAAGGTGCTGGTGCACTGTGCGGTGGGTGTGAGTCGTTCGGCCACGCTGGTTCTGGCCTACCTGATGATCCGTCAGAACCTGACCCTGGTGGAGGCCATCAAGGCAGTGAAGGACCACCGTGGCGTAATCCCCAACCGGGGCTTCCTACGCCAGCTCAACGGCCTGGACAGCATCCTCCGGGACAACCGCAAGGCTCTACACTCCCCAACCTCCCCAACCTCTCCAACCTCTCTTTAGAGCTAACAGGCTAACACAGCTAAAGACACTACTTTAGAGTTGTAACAATGCTAACCCATCTACAAAACCTGGGTTAACCAGGGTAAACAATTTTTTAAACCAGAAAAATACATCAGCAACGGGTGTGTCATTGTCTTTCCCATGTCTTGATCTCGTCATGAAAAAGGCGTCTTTACCTGGTTGAAACAGAGACCAATTGGTCGGAATCTGGTTTTATGACATCTTCAAAACCAGAAAAACAGTTTACAACCAGAAATGGATATAATTCAAACGTCAGGCAGAATTTCTTTCCTGCTGTGTGGTCGTGTGACAATCGTTGTCTGTTTCCCTTTTTATCTTTGGATAAAAGCGCCTGGGTCTTGACTAACAATCCCAGGTATTGTGGTCAGTTATACAGTACTAACTATATGGTAGAATTAAGTATCAAAGGGATATAAATCATGCCTTATATAGAAGTAACTTCAACCTATACAGTGCAGTAGAGACATGGAGACATTTTGATGACATGTACAATCATATCATTCCCAAATGGCCATTCCAAGACATTTAAATGTTTCCCCTTAAACCACTCGAGTGTTGCTTTAGCAGTATGCTTAGTATCATTGTCCTGCTGGAAGGTGAACCTCCATCACAGTCTCAAATCTCTGGAAGACTGAAACAGGTTTCCCTCAAGAATTTCCCTGTTTTTAGCACCATCCATCATTCCTTCAATTCTGACCAGTTTCCCAGTCCCTGCTGATAAAAAACATCCCCACAGCATGATGCTGCCACCACCATGGCAGCATCATGCTGGGGATGGTGTTCTCGGTGAGTGCATTACGCACTCAAGCCACCATCAGTACGCACACCTGCCTTCCCCCCGTAACATGCATCAGCGATCATTGGACTCACGTGGACTCAATTACTTGTGTCATTACCTTCCCTATATCTGTCTGTTCCCAAGCTCTGTTCCCTGCTTTGGGATTAATTGTCTCATGTCCGTTTTACCCGTGTTCTGATGCTGTTCCTGTCTTGTTTCCTTGTCTGTTCCCAAATAAATTTCTGACTCCTCATTCCTGCTTCTCCTGTCCGGCGTCGGTCTTTACAGAAATTGCGTTTTCCTTGATGGACAAAAAGCTCAATTTTAGTCTCATCTGACCAGAGTACCTTCTTCCATATTTTTGGGGAGTCTCCCACATGCCTTATGGCGAACGCGAAACGTGTTTGCCTATTTTTTTCTTTAAGCAATGGCTTTTTTCTGGCCACTCTTTTGTAAAGCTCTGTTGAGTGTACAGCTTAATGTGGTCCTGTGGACAGATAATCAGAGATAAAACAAAGAGACCAAAGATAACCCAGAAGGAGCTGCAAAGCTCCACAGCGGAGATTGGATTAATGCCCTCCTTGCTTTGTCCGTGAGTTTTGGTGGGCGGCCCTCTCTTGGCAAGTTTGTTGTGGTGCCATATTCATTCCATTTTTTAGTAATGGATTTAATGATGCTCCATGGGATGTTCAAAGTTTCTGATATTTGTTTATAACCCAACCCTGATCTGTACTTCTCCACAACTGACCTGTTTGGAGAGCTCCTTGGTCTTCATGGTACTGCTTGCTTGGTGGTGCCCCTTGCTTAGTGGTGTTGCAGACTCTGGGGCCTTTCAGAACAGGTGTATATATACTGAGATCATGTGACAGATCATGTGACACTTAGATTGCACACAGGTGGACTTTATTTAACTAATTGTGTGACTTATGAAGGTAATTGGTTGCACAATCTTATTTTGGGGCGTCATAGCAAAGGGGGTGAATACATATGCACGCACAGATTATTTTGCTGTGACAATACAAGTCAAATTAAAATACTACATCTGTAGCTACCTACTAAATACTGTGTTTTTTGTTATTTTATGTGCTAGGCTTCTGTACCAGCTGAACCTTGGGGATTTATTTTGCATAATGGCAAGCTGGTTTGAGCTCAATCAAATCAAATCAAATGTATTTACATAGCCCTTCTTACATCAGCTCATATCTCAAAGTGCTGTACAGAAACCCAGCCTAAAACCCCAAACAGCAAGCAATGCAGGTGTAGAAGCACAGTGGCTAGGAAAAACTCCCTAGAAAGGCCAAAACCTAGGAAGAAACCTAGAGAGAAACCAGTCCTTTTCTGGCTGTGCTGGGTGGAGATTATAACAGAACATGGCCAAGATGTTCAAATGTTCGTAAATGACCAGCAGAGTCAAATAATAATAATCACAGTAGTTGTCGAGGGTGCAGCAAGTCAGCACCCCAGGAGTAAATGTCAGTTGGCTTTTCATAGCCAATCATTGAGAGTATCTCTACCGCTCCTCTACCGCTCCTCAATCCCATTTCAGTTCAGTTCATTCAGCAAGTGCCAATTATTTGGAGTAGTTTTCAATATATGCTCCTGGGTGGCGCACCGGTCTAAGGCATTGCATCTCAGTGCAAAAGGCATCACGACAGTACCTGGTTTGAATCCAGGCTGTATCACATCTGGCTGTGATTGTGAGTCCCATAGGGCGATGCGCATTGGCCCAGAGTTGTCCGGGTTTGGCCGGGGTAGGCCGTCATTGTAAATAAGAATTTGCTTTTAACTTAACTTGCCTAGTTAAATAAAGATTAAAAAGTATATACACAAAAAATAGGAATGTTAATTGGCAGAATTGATATGGACCTCAACCCTGCATGCAGACAATGTCAAGAAGGCTTGCGTATGGAATAGATGACAAGTCAGAATGATTGATTATCCAATGCTGACATTTACTCCAACTGAAAATATTCCTGTTTGTTGATTATGAATACCTCAAGTAGCCTCTATGTGTGCGACACATACTTTATGTCTGGTCTCCACATACCATTTGATATACCATCTCTAAACAGTGCCAGGATGTTAGAGTTGCACCTACAGTATTACTATAGTATTACTATGATATTACTAGGGTTGCACATTTTGGGGAATATTCAGAGGTGAAAACTTTCCGTGGGAATTAACAGGAATATGTAGGAATTAAGGGGAATATATGGGAATTAACGGGAATATATGCAAATTAATATTAATACCATTTAAATGTAGATGTTTTTTGCATT
Source organism: Oncorhynchus clarkii lewisi (assembly GCF_045791955.1). Classification (NCBI taxonomy): domain Eukaryota; kingdom Metazoa; phylum Chordata; class Actinopteri; order Salmoniformes; family Salmonidae; genus Oncorhynchus; species Oncorhynchus clarkii. The sequence goes on from NC_092151.1 coordinate 16,071,624, forward strand.
GGATATATTTACCATATAATATGGAGACAGAAACATAAACCATTTAACTTATCGTAGACATAATTGGAAATTATTAAATCCTTCCAATAGAAATGAAAAAAAAAACAATTTAGTTACGAATTGAACTTTAATTAAATGAGTTGACTCTTCACATGGGATGATTTCACTGAACAACAAAAGAAAGGGAATATTGAATGATCCCCAATGATCCATCGCATCTCCCAAAAACATTTTCAACATACATCTGGAAAATGATAGTCTAGAAACTAAAGCTTTGGCTGTCTTCCTCTCAGGCTTCCATGTCTTCTCCCTGGACCTCCTCAATGTCCACCTCTTGAACATCAGACTCTGAGGCCTCATCTTCACTGTCACTTTCCAGCCTTGTTGAGGATGGCTCAAAGTTTGGCTCAGAAAGCCTCAAATTTTCCCAGGTGGCCACCAATTTGTTTACCCTTGTATTGGTCAGCCTGTTGTGTGCTTTGGTGTGTGTGTTCCCAAACAAGGACCAGTTGCACTCTGAGGCGGCTGATGTTGGTGGGATTTGGTGGATGATGGAGGCAACAAGGGAAAGAGCCTCAGATCCACAAAGTCCCTTCCACCAGGTGGCTGATGAGATATGTTGGCACAACTGCCATATTGCATGTCCATCCCAAAGCCCTTCCTTGGAAGTGTGCTTCGCCAGACTGCCAAGAACCTTGCCCTCATCCAGGCCAAGGTGGTGAGACATGGTAGTGATGACACCATAGGCCTTGTTGATCTCTGCACCAGACAGGATGCCCTTGTCAACTGTTACGTTCCCCAGTTTATGTGTTGTAGTTTGTGTTTGTGCATGTGTTTATTTCAGGAAATGGCTTCCTGAAATCCCTCAAGCAGCTGATTGGTCGACTCCAGGGCTAATTGGAGAGCTGACCCCGCCCCCTCGTCAAGACGCAGCTGTCTCCAATTACCTGTTCCTTCTGAAGCTATATAAAAGCCAGTGTTCTGTTCAGGAGAGAGAGATTTGCTGGGAGGTCATTGCATAGGGATTTTGCTAGAGATTTGCTAGAGATTTGCTGGGAGGTCATTGCATAGGGATTTTGCTAGAGAGATTTGCTAGACATTTGCTGGGAGGTCATTGCATAGGGATTTTGCTAGAGAGATTTGCTAGAGATTTGCTGGGAGGTCATTGCATAGGGATTTTGCTAGAGAGATTTGCTAGAGATTTGCTGGGAGGTCATTGCAGAGAGATTTTGCTAGAGGTTGATTTTGCTGGGAGTTCATTGCTGAGAGTTGGTACGTTCTGTGAGTTTGTTGCTCAGGTAGAGCTTATTTGATGTCCTTTGTTTCTTAGTTTGTTTGTGAAATTGTTTAATATTCTGTTTCATTTGTTCCCAGAGGGGAAGGGGAAGGCACCTTGGGAGTGCTTAGGCAAGAGGCCCGCGGGCATACATATACCCGTAGTATATTCACTGTCTAGGCACACTAGGTAAGACCTGGGCGGACCACCCCCTGTATTTTGGTTAGGGCACCAGGTGGTGCTAAATTAGGTAAGGAGTCGTTAGGCAGGTAAGACAGGAGAGGTTAGGTAAGTAGTGGTTAGGCAGGTAAGATAGGAGAGGGGGCTTTGAGATTTACTTTCTTTGCTTTGGTTCCGTCCAGCCCCTTTTCCCCATATTACCGTGTAAAGGAATAAAGTCCTTGTAAAACGGTACCACATTCTGCCTGTTGTCATCCTTACTCGCACCTACCTAAAATGTCCATACCTTTTTCACTTCACAGAGAGTTTAGTTGTAGCAGGGTGTTGCGTTCCCTCTTCATAGAGGCGTGCGTAACATCAACATACTTGGGGTCCAACATGTACGCTGCGGCGTCTATGGGCTTCAGGCAGACGTCTTCACGCCTTTTGATGTATTTCACAACTGCAGTTTCCTCTGCTTAGAGCAACAGTGAAGTGGGCAGGCAGTACGGATTTCTTCTCTTACATCTGCAAGCAGAGTCTGCACATCAGACAGGATGGCATTGTCTCCCTCAATCCGTGCAATAGCTACTGCTTTAGGTTTCAGGAGTTTCAGGCTGCTTACCACTCTCTCCCAAAATAGTCGGGCAAAAAAGTATTTAGTCAGCCACCAATTGTGCAAGTGCTCCCACTTAAAAAGATGAGACAGGCCTGTAATTTTCATCATAGGTACACTTCAACTATGACAGACAAAATTAGGAAAGAAAATCCAGAAAATCACATTGTAGGATTTTTTATGAATTTATTTGCAAATTATGGTGGAAAACAAGTATTTGGTCAATATACCCTTTGTTGGCAATGACAGAGGTCAAACGTTTTCTGTAAGTTTTCACAAGATTTTCACACACTGTTGCTGGTATTTTGGGCCATTCCTCCATGCAGATCTCCTCTAGAGCAGTGATGTTTTGGGGCTGTTGCTGGGCAACACGGACTTTCAACTCCCTCCAAAGATTTTCTATGGGGTTGAGATCTGGAGACTGGCTAAGGCCACTCCAGGACCTTGAAATACTTCTTACGAAGCCACTCCTTCGTTGCCCGGGCGGTGTGTTTGGGATCATTGCCATGCTGAAAGACCCAGCCACATTTCATCTTCAATGCCCTTGCTGATGAAAGGAGGTTTTCACTCAAAATCTCACGATACATGGCCCCATTCATTCTTTCCTTTACACGGATCAGTCGGCCTGGTCCCGTTGCAGAAAAACAGCCCCAAAGCATGATGTTTCCACCCCCATGCTTCACAGTAGGTATGGTGTTATTTGGATGCAACTCAGCATTCTTTGTCCTCCAAACACGACGAGTTGAGTTTTTACCAAAAAGTTATATTTTGGTTTCATCTGACCATATGACATTCTCCCAATCTTCTTCTGGATCATCCAAATGCTCTCTAGCAAACTTCAGACGGGCCTGGACATGTACTGGCTTAAGCAGGGGGACACGTCTGGCACTGCAGGATTTGAGTCCCTGGCGGCATAGTGTGTTACTGATGGTAGGCTTTGTTACTTTGGTCCCAGCTCTCTGCAGGTCATTCACTAGGTCCCCCCGTGTGGTTCTGGGATTTTTGCTCACCGTTCTTGTGATCATTTTGACCCCACGGGGTAAGATCTTGCGTGGAGCCCCAGATTGAGGGAGATTATCAGTGGTCTTGTATGTCTTCCATTTCCTAATAATTGCTCCCACAGTTGATTTCTTCAAACCAAGCCGCTTACCTATTGCAGATTCAGTCTTCCCAGCCTGGTGCACGTCTACAATTTTGTTTCTGGTGTCCTTTGACAGCTCTTTTGTCTTGGCCATAGTGGAGTTTGGAGTGTGACTGTTTGAGGTTGTGGACAGGTGTCTTTTATACTGATAACAAGTTCAAACAGGTGCCATTAATACAGGTAACGAGTGGAGAACAGAGGAGCCTCTTAAAGAAGAAGTTACAAGTCTGTGAGAGCCAGAAATCTTGCTTGTTTGTAGGTGACCAAATACTTATTTTCCACCATAATTCATAAAAAATCCTACAATGTGATTTTCTGGATTTATTTTCTCATTTTGTCTGTCATAGTTGAAGTGTACCTATGATGAAAATTACAGGCCTCTCTCATCTTTTTAAGTGGGAGAACTTGCACAATTGGTGGCTGACTAAATACTTTTTTGCCCCACTGTATGTCATATAAAATATATTCACCCTACCCAGTATTGTAATCAAAACTCGGCTCAGACAGTCTAGTAGTATAGGTTGAATAGCATCTCATTAGTGTGCAAGGTCTTGAGAATCAGATGTACATGTGATGGAAGAATGCACTGTGCATGCAGAGGGTTAAAATTTCATTGAATTGCGGATAGTTTAACCAAAATATTCCATGAGACCTAGAATTGCCTTATGTGTATCCCACAAAAAAAGTTCACTGTTATAAGCTAACTTTTTTGATGAATTTAACTTCTTGTCGCACCCATTCCGTTATGGGGATAATTTTCGTCAACATCCGCTGAATTGCAGAGCGCCAAATTCAAATTAAATTACTAAAAATATTAAATTTTTATGAAATCACAAGTGCAATATAGCAAAACACAGCTTAGCTTGTTGTTATTCCACCTGGCATTTCAGATTTCCAAAAAGCTTTACACCAAAAGCTATCCAAGCGTTTATGTTAGGACATCTCTCTCAGCAGACAAAACATTACAAACAGCTAGCAGCAAAGTAGATTGAATCGCTTGCCTTTGATCTTCGGATGTTCACACTCACGAGACCCCCAGTTACACAATAAATGTTCCTTTTGTTCGATAAAGATTATTTTTATATCCAAAAACCTCCATTTGGTTGGCGCGTTTTGTTCAGAAATCCACAGGCTCGTGCAGGTCGTGAAGGGCATTCGAAAATTCAAAATAGTAACCGTAAAGTTCGTAGAAACATGTCAAACGTTTTTTATAATCAATCCTCAGGTTGTTTTTACAATAAATAATCGATAATATTTCAACCGGACCGTAGCTTTTTCAATAGGAGAGAGAGAGAAAATGTCTGCTCCAAGCTGTCTGCTCCAAGTGTACCTATGATAAAAATTACAGACCTCTACATGCTTTGTAAGTAGGAAAACCAGCAAAATCGTCAGTGTATCAAATACTTGTTCTCCCCACTGTACATTCCTTTCTTACTAGGTCTATGCTACATAACCCCTTCCTAATGAACAAACATTACTCATCATTATATAAATACAGGGTAGAATTCTGTTAGTTATAGTTCTACGTTAAAGTATACATCATTTAGTCATTATTCATAAAAATCCCATAACAGGCATGCAATGGAACAGGGAGATTCGTTTATCTTAGGCTCTTGTTGGATTTTCCTCAGGTTTTCGCCTGCAATATCAGTTATGTTATACTCAGACAATATTCTGACAGTTTTGGAGACTTTTGAGTTTTTTCTATCCTAATCTGACAATTATATGCATATTCTAGATTCTGGGCCTGAGAAATAGGCAGTTTCATTTGGGTACGTTTTTGTTAATGTAATTTCATGAATTCTCTTAGTCTATTCTATGAGAATTTGTAAGATTCTTATTTGCATAAAATAGACAGAGACCAGTCTAACCAAAATTAGATATTAGTATTTATTCTCGAAGCGCGCTGCCATGTAACCACGAACAACAGTTTATATACAAAATATGACGTCATAGGTTATAAAACATCCTTTCTCCCAACAGTTCAAAAGTTTTTTCCCACCCCTTCTCTCTCTCACTCCAGACACACAGTTAAGTCGAGATTAAACTTCTGAAGTCTTTATCCATCACCATTCAGCAGACAGTTCCAGCTAATGGAAAACCTGCCTTATCTAAACATCCCAGAGCTAAGTTGAGTCGGTTCAACCATAGGTTAATGACCCTTTTTGCTTACTTAAAAACCCACAGTTCCAGTCCTATCCAACCTGGCTGGAATGGTATTTATTTTATTTAATTACCCCCTGTTTCATGCTCCACAATCATGTAACGATTTGGGTGTCGTAAGTGTGAAGTCAGGCGCAGGAAACAGAGAGTTCAATATAGTGCTCTTTTAATGCGCACACTGTGAACAACGGCCCCCCACGAAACACTGGCTGCTCAAAACATATGCCCCAAACGCGGGGACGAAAACAGTCCAGTAAAATCCACGAACAGAAACAAACACGTTCGCCTCCAACATACACAAATGCACAAAGAAACAGGCGGGCCGGCTGACTAATAAAGCCCAACTAATTACCACAAACTCATAACAGGTGTAACCAATAAACACACAAGGAGGGGGAGGAAAGAATCAGTGGCAGCTAGTAGGCCGGCGACGACGACCGCCGAGCGCCACCTGAACGGGAAGGGGAGCCACTTTCGGTCGGAGTCGTGACAAATCCCTTCCTTATGAATTAATATTGTTAATCAGATATAATAGAACAGAGTAGAGTTTAATTAGTTATAGTTCTATTTAAAATGTATATATTGTTTAGTCATTATTCATAAAATTCCTAACAGTTTTTCATCCAAACATCAAAATACTGCCCCCTACACTCAACAGGTTAAGCAAAATTCCCCAAAATTCCTTAACTTCCCATGGAAGAATTATGGAAAGTTTCTGACCCATTGCAACCCTAGATATTACTTCAGGTGTACTATAGTATTACTATAGTTTTACTATGTTATTACTACAGGTTTACTACAGTATTACTATAGTATTACTATGTTATTACTACAGGTGTACTTCAGTATTAGGTGTGAGAAGTTAGCTAATGTAGCAAACTGTTGATAGATGTACAGTACAGTATGTAAGAGTTGGACTTGAGGATGTGATCGTGCTCAGTCAGTGGAGTGTTGAAGTGATCTGTTGACTCGTATGTATCTTGTGTACAGCAGAACATTTGGGGTTTTGCACATACAGAATTATCATTATTTGGCTGATAATGGGGGCCTTCTGGTCCCAGTCCGTCCCTTGTGTGCAGAGGTTTGTTTACAGGCCTCTGTAACTGTGATCTTGTCATTCTGTCCCTATGTAGTGTGTATCTGTAGGGTTCGGTGAGGTTATTGATCCTGTATGTCTCTGTGTCTGTTTATACTCTACACTTCTACCTTTCCATTTCGTATAGAGACCCTTTCTATAGGAATTCTTGAATATTTTTTTTAGCTTTGTTATTTCTGTGTCCTCGGTCTGTGAAATTGTATATAAAGAACAAAATGAGCAGAGAGGTTGTCACCTTAAGTGTAGTTCAATAACCTGACTGTTTAACCTGTGTAACAGTTCAATAACCTGACAGTTTAACCTGTGTAACAGTTCAATAACCTGACAGTTTAACCTGTGTAACAGTTCAATAACCTGACTGTTTAACCTGTGTAACAGTTCAATAACCTGACAGTTTAACCTGTGTAACAGTTCAATAACCTGACAGTTTAACCTGTGTAACAGTTCAATAACCTGACAGTTTAACCTGTGTAACATTTCAATAATCTGACAGTTTAACCTGTGTAACAGTTCAATAACCTGACTGTTTAACCTGTGTAACAGTTCAATAACCTGACAGTTTAACCTGTGTAACAGTTCAATAACCTGACAGTTTAACCTGTGTAACAGTTCAATAACCTGACAGTTTAACCTGTGTAACAGTTCAATAACCTGACAGTTTAACCTGTGTAACAGTTCAATAATCTGACAGTTTAACCTGTGTAACAGTTCAATAACCTGGCTTGTCATAACAAAAGGGTTCAATACTTGTTGACTCAAGACATTTCAGCTTTTCATTTTAAATTAATTTGTAAAAACAATTTGAAAAACATAACTCCACATTGTGGGGGTGTAACGGCTTTCTTCCGCTGAAGGAGAGGAGGACCAAAATGCAGCGTGGTTAGTGTTCAACATCTTTAATATCGACGATAAACGAGAACACTACAAAATAACAAATGTGAAAACTGAAACAGTCCTATCTGGTGCAATGACACAAAGACAGGAAACAACCACCCACAAAATACCCAAAGAATATGGCTGCCTAAATATGGCTCCCAATCAGAGACAACGATAAACACCTGCCTCTGATTGAGAACCAATCTAGGCAACAATAGACATACAAAACTACCTAGAAAGGAAACAGCCCCATAAACATACAAAACCCCTAGACCAGACAAAAACACATAAATCCCCCATGTCACACCCTGATCTAACCAAAATAATAAAGAAAACAAAGATAACTAAGGCCAGGGCGTGACAGGGGGGAAAAAAATCTACATTTAATATATTTTAAATTCAGGCTGTAACACAACAACATGTGGAAAAAGTCAAGGGATGTGAATACTTTCTGAGGGTACTGTATATGGAATATATCTACAAGGAAAATGGAATGTGTGTTTAAAGTCTATTCTACTCTTTTCTATTCTGTTTAGTCCATTGTATGATATTAGACCTCTAGGTGGTAATGTGGAGCTGTTTCCTGATTCTGGTATTCCAGTAAAAATATATTTTACAGTAACATAATTATGCTGTAATATTTTTATAGAGAAATTACATCCCTTTGGGAGACATGGTCCTGTGTGCCATTTGCACATGTGTATAAAAACTCACAGATGTCCCTTCCTTTCTGCCTCTCTTGGGACAACCCAAGTGTGTGTGTGTTTTGGGGTGCGTATACATTTGTGTGCATTTGCGGTGTATATGCCCGCATGTGTGCGGATGTGTGTTTGCGGTGTGCTTATGTGCGTGCATGTGTGTATGTGCGTGCATGTGTGTATGTGCGTGCATGTGTGTATGTGCGTGCATGTGTGGTTGTGCGTGTGTAACGGATGTGAAACGGCTAGCTTAGTTAGCGGTGGTGCGCGCTAAAATAGCGTTTCAATCGGTGAAGTCACTTGCTCTGAGACCTTGAAGTAGTAGTTCCCCTTGCTCTGCAAGGGCCGCGGCTTTTGTGGAGCGATGCTTCGTGGGTGTCAGTTGTTGATGTGTGCAGACGGTCCCTGGTTCACGCCCGGGTATGGGCGATGGGACGGTCTAAAGTTATACTGTTACACGTTCATGTGTGTATGTGCGTGACGAGCTTGGGACAGATGGAGGAAGTAATCTCCTTTGACGATATTCCCTGATATCTTCCACTGCCCATCTATCACTTAGAGTACTGGAATCGAATACAGAGGATGTAGTTGATAAGTGACGTTTAGATATTATTTCAGGGCTCTCTCCAAGTGTTTACTTCCCTGACCTCATTCTAGTCACAACCAGGGCCGGCCAGCTCATTCAGCAGGATTAGGTGGCCGCCTGCGGCGGCAGATTGACGAGTGCAGCATTTTCTGAGCTAAACTGACCAAGATGCATCTTCAACAACACATAAAACATCACATAATGCTGCCCCAAAACAATGACAATTTCTCTCTCAACCAGTGGCATATGGGCCTTTTAGATGAGAGCTGATGCTGCATTGTGATAGGCAGTGCCCCCTTTGTCAAAGGCAGGGATGCAAAATATTTATCTTGTCCATTCCCAGTGTGCCTCTCCAGGGCGCTGTTGGAGAGACAGATGGAGCTCCACCAACATTCTGTAAAAATTTTTTTATCTAACATAAATCATTTAGCAGATATAGCATATGGTAGAAAGAGTTATGTATGTGGCCTTTTCTGTAGCCTATAGATAGGAGACAAAAATATATGACGATGTCAATGATACAGAAACTTTTTACATCATGCAGGTTTCTCCAATCAAATAGCCTGACCTAAATGGCACCCAATCAAATAGCCTGACCTAAATGGCACCCAATCAAATAGCCTGACCTAAATGGCACCCAATCAAATAGCTTGACCTAAATGGCACCCAATCAAAACAAAATGCGCTGACATGTTAACAAACAACATATTCTAAAAACAGGACAGGTCAAAGTCAAATGGACAATATGGAATGGATGGTCAGGCTACTCACAACTGCTGTCCAGGAGTTTGATCCAGTGGGCTAAATGTTCATGATCAGTTGTTTTAACTTCGTATCCATACACATTTTACCAGCTGATCATAGCTAAAAAGAAAATACTTGTGCATTTCCCGCTGTGTAAACGCATTGCAAATAGGCTCAGGATAACTCCTCCTGATAAAGTCGGGTAGCTGATAATCAGAGCTTAAATAGCCAAATTGATTAGTCACAGGAATCCGAAATAATAAATCCAATACAACGGCCTGTTTTAAAAAACAATGGGCCTACCACATGGATGGGCATTCATAAAATTCCATCGCTAGCTGACATGGTAGGCTACACCCCAGTAAGCACGGACTGACACCAATGTCTTTTTTTTTTGGTCCTGTATGAACCAGCTGTCTTTTTTTGGTGTTTTACAAACAGTAGGCCAACCCCTCTTTTACACTACTGCTACTCTCTGTTCATCACATATGCATAGTGACTTTAACCATATCTACATGTACATACTACCTCAATCAGCCCGACTAACCGGTGTCTGTATGTAGCCTCGCTACTTTTATAGCCTCGTTACTGTATATAGCCTCGCTACTGTATATAGCCTGTCTTTTACTGTTGTTTTATTTCTTTACTTACCTATTGTTCACCTAATACTTTTTTTGCACTGTTGGTTAGAGCCTGTAAGTAAACATTTCACTGTTTTATTTATTTATTTTATTTTACCTTTATTTAACCAGGTAGGTGAGTTGAGAACGAGTTCTCATTTGCAACTGCGACCTGGCCAAGATAAAGCAAAGCAATTCGACACATACAACAACACAGAGTTACACATGGAATAAACAAAACATAGTCAATAATACAGCAGAACAAAAGAAAACAAAATGTCTATGTACAGTGAGTGCAAATGGGGTAAGATAAGGGCGTTAAGGCAATAAATAGGCCATGGTGGCGAAGTAATTACAATATAGCAATTGAAACACTGGAATGGTAGATGTGCAGAAGATGAATGTGCAAGTAGAGATACTGTGGTGCAAAGGAGCAAGATAAATAAATAAATACTGTAGGTAGATAGATGGGCTGTTTACAGATGGGCTATGCATAGGTGCAGTGATCTGTGAGCTGCACTGACAGCTGGTGCTTAAAGCTAGTGAGGTAGATATAAGTCTCCAACTTCAGAGGACTTTGGTCCTCTTCTTCTTGCTCCTTTGCACCACAGTATCTCTACTTGCACATTCATCTTCTGCACATCTACCATTCCAGTGTTTCAATTGCTATATTGTAATTACTTCGCCACCATGGCCTATTTATTGCCTTGGTACGTGTTCATGATAATCTATTCAAATTGAACACTGACACAAAATAACAAAGTGGAACAAAACGAAACAGTTCTGTCTGGTGCAGACACAAAACAGAAAACAACTACCCACAAACACAGGTGGGAAAAAGGCTAGCTAAGTATAATTCTCAATCATAGACAACGATAGAGAGCTGCCTTGATTGAGAACCACACCTGGCCAAACACAAAGAAATAGAAAACATAGAAATAAAGAAACTAGAATGACCAAAATAGAGAATAAAAACCTCTCTATGGCCAGGGCGTGACAGTGACAAATAAACTTTGATTTGATATAGATGGCCATTCCTAAAATGTAATTTCAGGTGACACTGTAGGCTATACTTCAGTAAGACCGGACTGATGCATTTTGGATGTCTTTTTTTGGTCCTGTCCAGACTGTCTATGATTAGTTCAGATTTTGTCCGGTCGAGACCAGCCTTGATTTGGCCCAAACATACATAAAATTAAGTCTATAAATTATGTCTTTTCAACTCTAATTCAGAACTGAAAATGAACCTGATTTCAAAGTACGGAAAATACGTATTTTCAACATTTCATTCAGAACCGAAATGGAACCGAACTTCAATGTCTGGAAAAATAAGTATTTTAGACTGGCCTAGGAGGGCAGAATGGCCATCAACTGTAAATTTCGGTGTTCCGAAATTTCGGTGTACTCTGGACCCTGATCTCTCTTTTGAAGAACATATCAAGACCATTTCAAGGACAGCTTTTTTCCATCTACGTAACATTGCAAAAATCAGAAACTTTCTGTCCAAAAATGATGCAGAAAAATTAATCCATGCTTTTGTCACTTCTAGGTTAGACTACTGCAATGCTCTACTTTCCGGCTACCCGGATAAAGCACTAAATAAACTTCAGTTAGTGCTAAATACGGCTGCTAGAATCCTGACTAGAACCAAAAAATGTGATCATATTACTCCAGTGCTAGCCTCTCTACACTGGCTTCCTGTCAAAGCAAGGGCTGATTTCAAGGTTTTACTGCTAACCTACAAAGCATTACATGGGCTTGCTCCTACCTATCTCTCTGATTTGGTCCTGCCGTACATACCTACACGTACGCTACGGTCACATCTCTAAGGTCAGGACGTGACAGTATGTGAGATATGTTCACTGGTGCTGTGGTCTTCTTTTACCAAGTGATGGATTGTAAAGGGTATATCACTTTGCAGGCTTTTTGCTCTTCATGTAGAAAAAACATAGACGCCAAGCCTTAAATAACACACCTGATTCAACTGAAATCTTGATTGAAGAATATGATATGATATGTTGAAACAGGTCTCATACTGCATGGACTGGAGGTCAGGGCCACGGCTTTAGACTAGATTCTAGACACATACGTCTGTTTGACTTTGTATGTTAGCTCAACAGCACTGAACAGTCTTGGAACCACAGGGCTAAAACATTCAGCCATGCAGGAACCAAACTGGCATATCGCAAAAATCCTGAGGACAGTTTAAGATGTTGTTGGTGGTATTTGGGTTCCTCTTTCTGACATGTAGCAGACAGCAGTACAAGGCCATGGGTCATTTCCTGCTCATATACATAGTTGGGACTTGACAGCAGTGTTTGGTCTTCATCGTGGTTCAAGTTCTTAGATGGTTCATGAGATTGGTACAGAGATTGGTACATAGTACAGCCACTGTGTGAGATGATGAAACATTGTCCACTAGTGAAAACTTTTTCACCTGGTGTAAAATGTTGTTGTACAGTATAAAATGGTATCTGTTTTATAGGTACACTACTGTTCAAAAGTTTGGGGTCACTTAGAAAGGTCCCTGTTTTTGAAAGAAAAGCACATTTTTTGTCCATTAAAATAACATAAAATGTATCAAAAATACAGTGTAGACAATGGTTGCTGATAACGGCCTCTGTACACCTATGTAGATATTCCATTAAAAATCTGTCGTTTCCAGCTACAATAGTAATTCACAACATTACTATTGTAGCTGGAAATGGATGATTTTTAATGGAATATCTACATAGGTGTACAGAGGCCAGTTATCAGCAACCATCACCCCTGTTTTCCAATGACAGTTTGGGCTAGGAAGTCCAAGTGTATCATTTTAAAAGGCTAATTGATCATTAGAAAACCCTTTTCCAATTATGTTAGCACAGCTGAAAACTGTTGTACTGAGGTCAGAAGCAATACAACTGTCCTTCTTTAGACTTGTTGAGTATCTGGAGCATCAGCATTCGTGGGTTCGATTACAGGCTCAAAATGGCCAGAAACAAATAACTTTCTTCTGAAACTTGTCAGTCTATTCTTGTTCTGAGAAATGAAGGCGAAAAATTGTCAAGAAACTGAAGATTTCGTACAACGCTGTGTACTATGTTCAATATATGCATCATCAGCTTAGCAGCACTGAAAATAACGCACTGTCTGAACTTCAAGCTCTGTCTCAGAAGTGTACGCGCCTCCCCGCGTCTCTCTCATTGTGAAAGGGCGGGGAAGGAGAGAGGAGGCAAGGAAAAGGAATTGTTTCCAATCCTCGCATTCATCAACATTAGCAGCAATTGTAGCTGTAACGGTAATGATGTGTATGACTATACCAAGGCAGGACTTGTGTCCTTAGGATAATAACGACAGATGTATAACCCTCAAGCCAATTTGTCTACAGATGCAACCCAGCACAGATGTGGTAAGATACGATACACATCACTCATCACTTGCCTGTCAACTTTTTTTCGAAATCTTTTTTTGTCTCACATTTAATACCTCATGGCAAGCCACTTGCACAAACGTAAGTTCAACATCTAGTTTCGATTTACATTTGCTTGAGTTGTCAACTAACGTGAATTGAACGTGAAATCAACGGAAGAAAATACATTCCCTTACGTTGTTGGCTTTTTGCAAACCTTGAAATGACGTGGAAACCACGTTGATTCATCCAGTTGTTGCCCAGTGGGAAGATTCTTTTTTTTAATCGTTTGTCTTTTTGGGGTGGGACATTGTAAAAGAGGGCCAGAGAGAGAGAGAGAGAAAGAAAAAGACAAAGACAGAGAGAGAATAGTCCAGATGTGAGATGTGACGCGCTGCCGGACGAGCCAGACACGACGATCCAGTGTTATTGATGAAGAATAGAAAATGTTCTACCATCGAGGGAAAGTCTGCGCTATTGATGGGCTTTCTAATTTATAACGGTAAGCATTTAAGCATAGGACACATATGTTTCTCTGAACGTTTCTTGTTTTTCAAAATATTTACTTAATCGCTGTGTGATATTACATTTTTTTGATGGCCATGCAAGAAGATTTATGAGCTGACACCATTTGACTTTTTTTAATGAGAAACTGTATGATAATGCGCAATTTTAGCGGATAACACTAGGATTACATGGATTCGGTATATATCATATTTTCTAATACATTGGAACGTCGACGATACATATCCTCCGTTGATAAATACATAATAGGCTAAGATCATCATGATGTTTTCATGTCATTGTCCCTTGGTGACTTGACGTCACCGTGAATGTGCAGTGTGCACAACTTAACTTTTGTGCGCAGACAGTTCTTGATATCCAAGTGTGTTTATGGCAAGTTTACGACAAGAGTAAACTTTCTTCAGAATGATTACCTCCTTTATATTACACACACCTATACATTTATCTTCAGATACTCTTAGCAAAGAAACTGGATGAAGTGTTTCGAAATCACAGTCTCATATCCAGTTTCTCTTCCAACAGTGACCCACACCAACATCTGCCCATTAATGTGCAGGCACACACACAGACACACACACACCACAAACCTGCAGTGTGTGTGTGTGTGTGTGTGTGTGTGTGTGTGTGTGTGTGTGTGTGTGTGTGTGTGTTGTACTTGCCTGACAATACCGCTAGAGGCATTAGTGCTGTAAAGTCTTACAGAGGACTAGTGCATCAGTAAGCCCATAGATAGACAACAGTCAGAGATCTATGATCATCATTCCTCCCCCAATCCTTACTAACCTTCCATTAGATACTAACTGACCTTTCATCAGTGTCTAAGGGCATCCTTATACCGTCAGATTCTATATCCTGGCAACTGCACAACAGCCAGACTGTATCACTTCCTGCTTTTACCAGGGCTTGTTGCCTGAACCCTCACCCACCAACAGAGACAGCCTGGGTTACATACTGTTTCTGTGTGTGTGCATGTGTGTCTGTGTTTTTGTGTTATGGTTACTGTATGTGCTTTTCATTATTTGTGATGAACATAAAAAATAAATAATGTGTCTCTCTCCAGGGTGTATGTGTGTGTCTGGTTAACCGTCAGAGGTGAAAGATCAGAGGTCACAGCAAGTCGGAGGCAAGAGGTCAGGGGTCATGTCTACAGTGGCATTCCAGAACCTTCCTCTCAACATTTATATGGTCATCTTCGGGACCGGAGTCTTCGTTTTCGTCCTGAGCCTCATCTTCTGCTGCTACTTCATCAGGTAAACATATCCCTCCTATCTAGCTATCTACACTGAACACAAATATAAACGCAACAATTTCAACAATTTTTTTATAAATGTTTTATTTTGATTGAATATCCAAAACATACAATATACTTGCAGTGAAGCCGCTCAACAACTACATCACACCAGTCATCCAACAGACTCCCATTCAGAGCGACACACAGAGGCAGCCAGGGTCAAAGCCCTGCTCAAGCCCACCTCAACAGATCTCCCACAAGGCCAAAAACGGGGTCCCGAACCCTCCAAGATCCCCCACAGTTCCCCAAACCCAAGAATAAATAAATAATAATAATAATACAAAATACAATGAATTACATTCCCCACCCCCAAGAACCCCCCCAATGCACCAACAACCAAGAAAATTAACTAAAGAGAAAAAAGAAAAAGACAAAGGAAAACAGAAAACAACAATGCAAAAAAACAAAGGACATTAAGGACAACTAAAAGCATAACAGCAAGACCAACTGTATATGTTTGAGGGAATGTCTGGCACTATTTACATGTGTGTGTCTGTGTCTGTGTATGTGTGTGTATGTATATGCGGAAGGTAGCCTAGTGGTTAGAGCATTGGACCAGAATCTGAAAGTTTGTTAGATCAAATCCCTGAGCTGACCAGGTAAAAATGTGCCCGTGAACAAGGCAGTTAACCCACTGTTCCTAGGCTGCCATTGTAAATAAGAATTTGTTCTTAACTGACTTGCCTAGTTTAACAAACACCTGCATGGCCTCAGGCAAACTGGCATTAGCTGTAACAAAACAAAAAACAACTGCCCCTCAGTGTTCTTCAAACAAACTTTTTATTATCTATTAGTTTGACTTAATTTTTTACACTTATCTTTGGCCATCATTCTACCTCCCGCCCAGCAACTCCACTCCCACTTGTCTCCAATTCCACATCCCAACCCTCGACTTCCCTCAGCCCATCCCACCTGTCTCTGTTGGCCACCCTCTTCGGATTTCTACGCAACATATATCTTTCAACTATGCTGTGATGTTTAATGTACGATTTCAATCTATCTAATCAAATAGAATTCACAGATTGTGAGTTGAAGATAAATACTTTTACTACGAGTATTAGTATATTAGTAATTGACTGACCCGGTCTCTCCAGATCTCCTAACAGTACTATTTCTAGGGTAAATTTTGGTTCAATGTTATGCATTTTTTGCCATTCCTGAACCTGAGACCAGAAACAGGCTACCTGAGGGCAATACCAAAATAAATGTTCTATTGATTCTGTATCCTCACAACAAAATCTGCAGAGCTTTGATGATTTTGTGCCCCAAATATTCAACATTTTGTTGGTGGCAAGAATTCTATATAATAATTTTAGCTGAAAAGCATGAAGTTTTGAATGTTGCGTCATTTCTATATTTCAACTCATAGACCCTGTACCATGGAATCGGTACATCAAAAATCTATTCCAAACTATTTTTCAATCTGTATGGCACAGTTGTCAACATCCTGGTCCTCAAATGTTACTGATATACCTTCCAATTTATGCTATTTTTATTCCTCTGCCAGTTTTGATACTTTATATTGGGCAGACACCAGTTCCCTACCTCCTCACGCTGCCACCAGCCTCCTCCATTTTTGGGGTAATGCTGTAATCAATTGGTTGTACTGTTGGATTGAGCAGACCTTCCCAAACAATTCTGATGACTCCATGAAAGACATAACTCTACCATTCCAATTTACAATATAATTTAAGAACAAAAAACACATTTCAAACATCTTTCCCATAAAGACAGGTAATTTATCAACCAGCACATTTGAGTTTAACCATAATATTTGTTGTAATATTTGTCCTATCTTTTCAGGGGGATGAAATTGAAATTGTAGCCAGCTCTGCAATGCTTGTTTGAAAAAGAGATACTTTTTTCAACGTATCATTTTCAATGAATCGAAAATGAGACATGGCAATCTGCACAAATGCAAAAAGGCAAATTTTAAACAATGGCTTTTTTTGGTAATCTACTTGAGAACCATTTAGGGTTTAAGTAAAACTTTTGTATAAGTGACGCTTTAAAGAGAGGTTTAGTTTTTTATATTTAATCATCTCAACCCACCCTATTCATTATATAGATAGGCATGCTTTATTTTGTCTGGTTTAGCGTCCCAGATGAAGATAAATATTTTTTGTCATATGATTTGAAATACAAATCATCAGGAGTAGGCAGCGCCATAATGTCACGAACGTCGTCTTGAAAATGACCGGACCAAGGTGCAGCGTGTTGAGCCTACATTTTTCTTTATTTTTAAATGTCGCCAACAAAACAACAAAAATGAACGTGAAGCTCCGTAAGGCTATACATGCATTAAACGAAGACAACAACCCACAAATGAGAAAAGGAAAAAAGGCTGCCTAAGTATGATTCCCAATCAGAGACAACGATAGACAGCTGTCCCTGATTGAGAATCATACCCGGCCAAAAACAAAGAACCAGAAAGCATAGACTTTCCCACCTGAGTCACAGCCTGACCAAACAAATATAGAGAATAAAATGATCTCTACGATCAGGGTGTGACATATAAGTAAGTGAGTAAACTGAGATATGACTAAGGAGTTAATCAGGGCAATTTTTCCATAAATAGACAGGTATTTACCTCTCCATGGTTGCAGGATCTTGTCTATGTCTAAGTTTTGTATTGAAATTCATTGTGGAGTGCCTATTTGTATATTTTGTGATATGAATACCAAGTATGTCTATTTCGCCGTCAGCCCATTTTATAGGTAAACTGCAGGGTAATGTAAAAGTTTTATTTTTTAAAGATCCAATACGTATTGATTGTACACTTATCATAACTTTTCTGGACTCAAATATAATTATCTAGATCTTCAATGAGACATTGCAGGGATCTAGCTTGCACACTTAATATAAAAGTTGAGTTATCGGCATACATGCACACCTCTGTTTTTAAGCCTTGGATTTCTAATCCTCTAATGTTGTTATTAGATCTGATTTTAATAGCTAGCATTTCGGTGGCCATAACGAATAGATATGGTGACAGCGGACACCCTTGTTTCACTCCTCTTGACATTTCAAAACTCTGAGAAGTAGCCGTTATTAACTATTTTACCTCTGGGGTTGCTATACATTACTTTCACCCATTTTATAAGACAATCACCAAAATTGAAAAAATCCTGGCATTTATAAATAAAATCCAGTCTTACTTTATCAAATCATTTTTCAAAATCCGCTATAAATACCAGGCCTGGCTTCTTAGATGTTTCATGATCTATTATTTCTCGTAGTTCTAGTAATCTCCAATGTATCATCCACGTAAAAAAACTGTCTGATCAGGATGAACAATACCTGGTAAAAAACATAATAATTCTGAGTGCTATGCATTTCACTAGTATTTTTGCATCACAACATTGAAGTGTAAGGGGGCCTCCAGTTTTTTAGATAGACTGGGTCTATATATTTGCCGTCTGAGTCTTGTTTTAATAATAGTGAAATCAGACCTTCCAGCTGAATACCTGACAGACTACCATTTCTATAGGAGTAGTTAAAACAATCTAACAATTGAGCTTTTAGAATATAAAAAAGGCATGATATATCCCTACCAGTATGCCATCAAGCTCTGGGGTTTTTCCAGACTGAAAGGATTTAATAGCCTCAAAGTTCTTCCTCTGTAATTTGGCCTTCACACGGATCTTTCTGTGCATTTGTTAATTTTACATTTTTTGTATTATTTGGAAAGAATTCCTTAACGTAATCTTCATTCAGTGGGAAAGGATGAGATGGAAAAGAGAACATCTGCTTAAAATACTTAGCTTCCTCTTAAAATATAATTTGGAGAATTATAGATGAGTCCGTCTTCAGTAACGAGTTTCTGCAAATTATTTTTGTTAGCGTTCCTTTGTTGGAGATTCAGGAATAATTTTGTGCATTTTTCTCCATATTCCATTCAGTTTGCTCTATTTTTGTAATAGATTACATTAGATCGTTCTTGAATAAGTTCCTCAAGTTCTTTTTGTTTTTCCTCTCACTTATTTTTTTTATCTCCGTAGTATCAGAGATCCCTTGTTAGTCCCGTCTCTTTAGCCAGAAGCTGCCTTTTTATTATTGATGAATATTGAATATAAGTTTCTCTGAAGGTACATTTAAAGGTATCCCAAACAATAAAGGGATTTGTTGAACCTAGAGTGGGGCAAAAAAGTATTTAGTCAGCCACCAATTGTGCAAGTTCTCCCACTTAAAAAGATGAGAGGCCTGTAATTTTCATCATAGGTACACTTCAACTATGACAGATAAAATTAGGAAAAATAATCCAGAAAATCACATTGTAGGATTTTTTTATGAATTTATTTGCAAATTATGGTGGAAAATAAGTATTTGGTCAATAACAAAAGTTTATCTCAATACTTTGTTATATACCCTTTTTAGGCAATGACAGAGGTCAAACGTTTTCTGTACGTCTTCACAAGGTTTTCACACACTGTTGCTGGTATTTTGGCCCATTCCTCCATGCAGATCTCCTCTAGAGCAGTGATGTGTGTTTGGGATCATTGTCATGCTGAAAGACCCAGCCACGTTTCATCTTCAATGCCCTTGCTGATGGAAGGTTTTCACTCAATCTCACGATACATGGCCCCATTCATTCTTTCCTTTACACGGATCAGTCGTCCTGGTCCCTTTGCAGAAAAACAGCCCCAAAGCAGGATATTTCCACCCCCATGCTTCACAGTAGGTATGGTGTTCTTTGGATGCAACTCAGCATTCTTTGTCCTCCAAACACGACGAGTTGAGGTTTTACCAAAAAGTTATATTTTGGTTTCATCTGACCATATGACATTCTCCCAATCTTCTTCTGGATCATCCAAATGCTCTCTAGCAAACTTCAGACGGGCCTGGACATGTACTGGCTTAAGCAGGGGGACACGTCTGGCACTGCAGGATTTGAGTCCCTGGCGGCGTAGTGTGTTACTGATGGTAGGCTTTGTTACTTTGGTCCCAGCTCTCTGCAGGTCATTCACTAAGTCCCCCCGTGTGGTTCTGGGATTTTTGCTCCCCGTTCTTGTGATCATTTTGACCCCACGGGGTGAGATCTTGCGTGGAGCCCCAGATCGAGGGAGATTATCAGTGGTCTTTTATGTCTTCCATTTCCTAATAATTGCTCCCACAGTTGATTTCTTCAAACCAAGCTGCTTACCTATTGCAGATTCAGTCTTCCCAACCTGGTGCACGTCTACAATTTTGTTTCTGGTGTCCTTTGACAGGTCT
Organism: Oncorhynchus clarkii lewisi; assembly: GCF_045791955.1. Lineage (NCBI taxonomy): Eukaryota > Metazoa > Chordata > Actinopteri > Salmoniformes > Salmonidae > Oncorhynchus > Oncorhynchus clarkii. The sequence continues at coordinate 16,092,020 of NC_092151.1, forward strand.
TTTGTCTTGGCCATAGTGAAGTTTGGAGTGTGACTGTTTGAGGTTGTGGACAGGTGTCTTTTATACTGATAACAAGTTCAAACAGGTGCCATTAATACAGGTAACAAGTGGAGAACAGAGGAGCCTCTTAAAGAAGAAGTTACAGGTCTGTGAGAGCCAGAAATTGCCCCACTGTATATTGTACTGGAAAAATTCAGTTATAAATGATTGTCTTAGTTAAAAATAAGTTGTCCTCCAGTAAACTTTGATTAAATTTCCAATATCCCGTCCACGTGGAAATTCTATAAGAGTTATGTGAAGACCAATTAGATGATGATCCGTTCGCATTCTGTCTCCAATTAAAACTTTTGGATCAGAAAACCAGTCAGTATCTGGTGTGACCACCATTTACCTCCTTCAGCGTGACACATCTCATTCGCATAGAGTTGATCAGGCTGTTGATTGTGTCCTGTGAAATGGTGTCCCACTCCTCTTCAATGGCTGTGCGATGTTGCTGGATATTGGCGGGGAACTGGAACACGCTGTTTTACACATTGTTCCAGAGCATCCCAAACATGCTCAAATGGTGACATGTTTGGTGGGTACGCAGGCCATGGAAGAACTGGGACATTTTCAGTTTCCAGGAATTGTGTACAGATCCTTGCGACATGGGGCCGTGCATTATCATGCGTATATGAGGTGATGGCGGGTGGATGAATGGCACGACTATGGGTTTCAAGATTTTGTCACGGTATTTCTGTGCACTCAAATTGCCATCGGTAAAATGCAATCGTGATTGTTATCCATTTCTTATGCCTGCTCATACCATAACCCCACCTCCACTATGGGCCACTCTGTTCACAACATTGACATCAGAAAACCGCTCGCCCACACAATGCCATACACACTGTCTGCCATCTGGCCCGTACATTTGAAACCGGGATTCGTATGTGAAGTGCACACTTCTTCAGCGTGCCAGTGGCCATCGAGGGTGATTATTTGAATGCCCCCCCCAGCACAAGGTGCAACTGTTTAATCAGCTTCTTGATGTGCCACAACTTTCAGGTGAATGGATTATCTTGGCAAAATATAAATGTTCACAAACAGGTATGTAAACACATTTGTGCTCAACATTTGAGAGAAATACACTTTTTGTGTATATGGAAAATGTCTGTGATCATTTATTTCAGCTCATGAAACATGGGACCAACACTTTACATGTTGCGTTTATATTTTTGTTCAGTCTCTCTATTTATCATTCTATTTATCGTTCTATCATTCTGTCTTTTGGAACCCTTTTGTCTAAGAGTGTAGTTGTGGCTGCATCATGTTATGGGCATGCTTGTAAGTATTAAGAGTTTTTCAGGATAAAAAAATTAATGGAATGGAGCTAAGCACAGGCAAAATCCTAGAGGAAAACCTGGTTCAGTCTGCTTTTCACCAGAGACTGGGAGATTAATTCACCTTTCAGCAGGACAGTAACCTAAAGCACAAGGCCAGTGATCAAAAATCTCAATTTAAACAATTTAAAATTCAGGCTGTAACAAAATGTAGAAAAGTAATGGGGTTTGAATACTTTCTGAAGGCACTGTAAGTGATGGGACCTGAGTTATGAGAATACATCTATGGATGTGAGTGTGTGTGAGAGAGACTGTTATTACTGTTACTGTGACTAAGGTTTCTCTAAAATTGTTTGCATGGGAGATCCCCTTCTGACCCCCTCCTCACCCCTCCCTAGGTTTCCTCTGTCCTTAAGTACTTCCCAACTCAAACAATCAGTTGCAAATGCTTATCAGCATAGTTTGAGTCTATTTACGGCTTCGGGCAGCAGCCTCAGGCTGGAACTAAAAGTATGGTGTGTGCCTCTTGTGACAAAGAGGATATATGACTGTGGTAGCTGGAGACTGCTCTGGTGTCTGAAGAGCTCTTGAGACTTTTAAAATTTTTTACTAGGCAAGTCCGTTAACAACAATTTTATTTTCAATGACGGCCTAGGAACAGTGGGTTAACTGCCTTGTTCAGGGGCAGAACGACAGATTTTTACCTTGTCAGCTTAGGGATTTGACCTTGCAACCTTTCAGTTACTAGTCCAATACTCTAACCACTAGGCTACCTGTGCACAACACAGCACTGTGTCCAGGGTATGACCCTCTCTGCTCCACAATGTGGTCCTTTCACCGTGGCAGAGAGGAGAGGAAAGGGGGCCCATTGAAGCTGAGTGGGCACAGTAAGCGCGTGCCTCTTTACTAAGATTTATCTTTTGGATAAACACGTAGTACCGTATATGGTCATTTGTACATAGAATTAATGAAAAAATATTGGTCAATCCCAAGACTGAGATGACAAATATCATCATAACTATCTCTGTGTATATTGCTCTTGGAAGCTGCCAGTGTCAGCGGATGTCACTCAAACAGGTTGATTCGTGTGTGTGTGTGTGTCTCTGTCTGTCTGTCTTCTCACTCAGTTGTACTAACAGTCTCTCCTCTATTTCTGCTCTCTCCTCCCTCCCAGTAAACTGAGGCACCAGGCCCAACGAGAGAGGTTTGGATATAAAGCGGTAAGCTAACTCAGGGTCCATTCTAAATCACCTTTAGTGCAGTCGTGCTGTGCAGATCTTCAGAACACCTGGAGAAGTGTTTTAACATCTCAGGAATGCATTAGAGAAATCTATTGTAACTGCAATAAAGACAGCCTGGAATGCCATCTCAATTCTCATAGTGTCTCAGGCCCCCTAGTGATGAGTGCAGAAACATCCAAATTATATTTTAGTCATCAAACATCCCTTCATCTTTTGAACTAAAAATGTGTTTCATTCTGTTTATCTCGCAATTCTAGCTCTAATCAATTATGCTTTTTCACAGGTGGTGTTCAAAGGGGATACAAAGAAACTCAATCTACACGGGGTTAGTTCTGTCACCTGTTTAGTCTCTCTCTCTGTCTCGCTCTCTCTCATCCCCTGGTTTATTTTTCTCTTTCCCCATTGCTCCCCCTCCCCTTCTCTCAATCACAGCAGACATGTGCGGTGTGCTTGGAGGACTTCAGAGTGAAAGATGAGTTAGGAGTGTTGCCATGCCAACATGCCTTTCACCGGAGGCAAGTGTCACCTCACCACACACTAAGCAGATATAAATTATATGCCTGTGTGTGTGTGTTACTGGGGTGTTGCTTGTCCTACAGGTGCCTGGTGAAATTGCTAGAGGTGCTGTGTGTGTGTACACAGTACCAGTACCTAATCATTCAAGCGTTTTTCTTTATTTTTACTATTTTCTACATTGTAGAATAATAGTGAAGACATCAAAACTATGAAATAACACATATGGAATCATGTAGTAACCAAAAAGATGTTAAACAAATCAAAATATATTTTAGATTCTTCAAAATAGCCACCTTTTGCCTTGATTGGAGCTTTGCACACTCTTGGCATGCTCTCAACCATCTTCACCTGGAATGCTTTTCCAATAGTCTTGAAGGAGTTCCATCATATGCTGAGCACTTTTTGGCTGCTTTTCCTTCACTCTGCGGTCCAACTCATCCCAAACCATCTCATTTGGGTTGAGGTCGGGTGATTGTGGAGGCCAGGTCATCTGATCCAGCACTCCATCACTCTCCTTCTTGGTCAAATAGCCCTTACACAGCCTGGTGGTGTGTTGGGTCATTGTCCTGTTGAAAAATAAATGATAGTCCCACTAAGCCCAAACAAGATGGGATGGCGTATCACTGCATGATGCTGTGGTAGCCATGCTGGTTAAGTGTGCCTTGAATTCTAAATAAATCAGTGTCACCAGCAAAGCACCCCCACACCATCACCTCCTCCTCCATGCTTCACTGTGGGAAACACACAGGCAGAGATTATCCATTCACCTACTCTACGTTCACAAAGACACGGCGGTTGGAACCAAAAATCTAACATTTGGACTCATCAGACCAAAAGACAGATTTCCATCAGTCAAATGTCCATTTATTTGGGCTGCAATTTCTGAGACTGGTAACTCTAATGAACTTATTCTCTGCAGCAGAGGTAACTCTAGGTCTTCCTTTCCTGTGGTGATCCTCTTGAGAGCCAGTTTCATCATAGCTCTTGATGGTTTTTACGACTGTGCTTTAAGAAACGTTCAAAGTTTTTGAAATGTTCCTTATTGACTTACCTTCATGTCTTAAAGAAATGATGGACTGTTGTTTCTCTTCGCTTATTTGAGCTGATGTTGACATAATATGGACTTGATCTTTTACCAAATAGGGCTATCTTCTATAAACCCCCTTACCTTGTTACAACACAACTGATTGGCTCAAACACATTAAGAAGGAAAGAAATTCCACAAATTAACTTTTAACAAGGCAAACCCGTTAATTGAAATGCGTTCCAGGAGACTACCTCATGAAGCTGGTTGAGAGAATGCCAAGAGTGTGCAAAGCTGTCATCAAGGCCAAGGGTGGCTACTTTGAATAATATAAAATATATACTGTATTTGTTTAACACTTTTTTGGTTACTACATGATTCCATATGTGTAATTTAATAGTTTTGATGTCTTCACTATTATTCTACAATGTAGAAAATAGTCAAAATAAAGAAAAACCCTTGAATGAGTAGGTGTGTCCAAACTTTTGACTGGTACTGTATGTATGTGTTGTACTGACTTGTTGCTTGCCCCTGCAGATGCCTGGTGAAGTGGCTGGAGGTGCGCTGTGTGTGTCCCATGTGTAACAGGCACATCGCTGGGCCACCTGAACAACGCCACAGCCTGGGCACACTGCTGGATGAACTGGTGTAGTGGGTTGCTATGGCGATACAGCTGGAAATGAGTGGTGTAGCAAGTTGATATGACGATGCAGCTGGAAAGGACTAGTGTAGGATGTTGCTATGGTGGTACGACCGGAACAGACTGGTTTAGAGGTCCCGGTACGGACTATTCATTGCTGAAGCAAAATTACCTGACAATCTATTATTAGGGACCAGTGACGAAACCACATGACACCATAACTATAGGGAAACATATCTTCAGACTTCACACACTCATGTATTGATAAGGAGATGGGACACACGGGCGGCAGGTAGCCCATCAGTTACAGCGTTGGGCCAGGTTGCTTGTTTGAATCCCCGAGCTGACCAAGGTGTAAATCTGTCGACGTGCCCTTGAAAAAGGAGCAACCCTAATTACTCCAGGGTTGCTGTTGATAATGTCAGACCCTGGCTGTGACCCCACTCTCTGGGGGTGTCCCAGGGAGAGTTGGGATCTGCAAAAAACAAATGAAATATGACAAATATCAGCACCCACCAAATTATTACCATTATGGGTACTGTAGTATGTCATGCTACACCTTATCATGTAGAATCAGTCATTTAATGACTGACTGCCGAGCCTCTACAATACGCACTCCACCAGCATGCCCACTTTTCAACAGAGTTCTTCATGAAGAACAGATTCACAAAGCCACAAAATCTGGGACAAAAACTCTGCTCTCAACCCTGTCACTGTCTGGAAGAGGGGCTACCTGTGAAAAGAGAGCTTGAGAACTCAAGGGATGTATTGCTGAACGCCCAGATAGAAATATATGATGTAGAACAGACATGCCTTTCTGAAATCTGGAGTGAGGAATTGTGTCAGCTCTGTTCATGGCATATCTATCTGCAATGTCCAGTATGTTACACCCTGGGGATGATGACATTCAGGTATCATTATTGTGATACATTTTTTTCTGACTGTGTCACATGTCTGTCTGTCTGTCAGGTCTGTGTGTGTGTCTTTGTGTCAGGTCTGCATCCTGCTTATATTAAGTGGGTGTGACATATACTCCTGTTATGAACTGTAGGAGGGACCAACAACTTTTTTATCCTGACTAGTATTTCCTTGCCAAACAAGCCTTTCCAGTTAATTATATTTAAAGTGAAGGGAGATTTGGAACAATTCCTTTCTGTCTGGGGACGTGTCTGAAGCACAGGCACTGCCCAATGGCAAAGTAAACATTCCCCATGTGTACAATACCTGCTTTTGTAAATATCTGAAAATACAACGTGTCCTGTTTTGATCTATGTCCAACCGTGTTTGTGGTGTGTGAACGAGCAAGCAAATCTTTTAGGGGTTAAAATCATATTTGTGATTAGAAATCTCTTCCGTCCTCTCTACCATGACCAGAGTCGTACCTTCCCGTAGCTATCAGGAGTGTCACTAGAGGATAGTCCCATTGATGCACAGACGATGGCCTGTATGAGTCATGTCATTCCTGGGTTTTTAGGTCAGAACACTACGCACCAGAAATCAATGAATATGATTGTTTCCAAAATGGCACCCTAATCCCATGGTGCAGTAGAAATAGAATGCCATTTCAAACAGCCCAAGTCTTGAGGTAGGCTATATCACTTTCTGACCATGCTGAAGACGACAGAAGCAGAGCACTTTTCAAACGTAATGATTTTAACTATTTGGCCTAACCTTTACTCTTAATCTCACTCCTAATCCTAGCCCTTGATTTAAAATAATGGCTCAATATGGACAGTTTGGTTCTTTCTACCATGGTCATCAAGCGATTACCTAATTCCTAAGGGTTAAGGGACAAACAAAACTCGAGCTATAAGTCAATAGGCCCAGTAATATGATCCTCTGAAACAACTACAACAGATAAAATAGATGAAGTTGATCAATAGTGAGCTATAGACTACAGGAGCGTCACATCTCACATAACAATGACAGAATATACCGATTTGGGTAACACTTGACTTGACACACAGCATCATAACACGTTATGACAGTCTTAACATGTCATAACAGCTGACATAACTTGTCATAACCAGTTATAATATAGTCATAACACTGTCATGACACATTTAGACCTGTTATGATATACATAGCATTATTTTAGGGCTGGTTACAAGACCTACATAAGCATGTAAAAACCAACATAACCTACCACGGTAGTTATTTTATGGCTGTTTATGACACCTACATATAGTGCCTTCAGAAAGTATTCAGACCCCTTGACTTTTTCCACATTTTGTTACGTTACAGCCTTGTTCTAAAATGTATTAAATAAATGTGTTTCCTCAGCAATCTATACACAATACCCCATAATGACAGTGAAAACATTTATTTTTGGGGGCAAATTTAAAACAAAACAAAAACTTATAAGTATTCAGCCCCTTTTCTATGAGAGTCAAAATTGAGCTCAGATGCATCTTGTTTCCATTGATCATCCTTGAGATGGACTCCAATGAAGTTGTAGACACACCTGTGGTAAATTCAATTGATTGGACATGATTTGGAAAGGCACACACCTGTCTACACAAGGTCCCACAGTTGACAGTGCATTTCAGAGCAAAAACTAAGCCATGAGGTCAAAGGAATTGTCCGTATAGCTCCGAGACAGGATTGTGTTGAGGCACAGATCTGGGGAAGGGTATCAAAACATGTGTGCAGCATTGAAGGTCCCCAAGAACAGTGGCCCCCTCATTCTTAAATGGAAAATGTTTGGAACCACCTGATGGTCACTCAGAGCTCTAGAGTTCCTCTGTGGAGATGGGAGAACCTTCCAGAATGACAACCATTTCTGCAGCACTCCACCAATCAGGCCTTTATGGTAGAGTGGCCAGACGGAATCACTCCTCAGTAAGTCACATGAAAGCCCTCTTGGAGTTTGCCAATAGGCATCTACACAAGATTCTCTGGTCTGATGAAACCCAAGATTTAACTATTTGGCATGAATGCCAAGCGCCACGTCTGGAGAAAACCTGGCACCATCCCTACGGCGAAGCATGGTGGTGGCTGTTTCATGCTGTGGGGATGTTTCAGCAAAAGGGACTGAGACTTATCAGGATCGAGGCAAAGATGAATGGAGCAATGTACAGAGAGATCCTTGATGAAATCCTGTTCCAGAGCTCTCAGGACCTCAGACTGGGGTGAAGGTTCACCTTCCAACAGGACAATGACCCTAAGCACACAGCCAAAACAACGAGTGGCTTCGGGACAAGTCTCTAAATGTCCTTGAGTGGCCCAGCCAGAGCCCGGATTTGAACCCGATCAAACATCTCCGGAGAGCCCTGAAAATAGCTGTGCAGCAACGCTCCCCATCCAACATGACAGAGCTTGAGAGAATCTGTAGAGAATAGGAGAAACTTCCCAAATACAGGTGTGCCAAGCTTGTAGCACAATATGCAAGACTCGATGCTGTAATCGCAGCCAAACGTGCTTCAACAAAGTACTGAGTAACGAGTCTGAATACTTATGCGTTATTTCAGTTAGCAACAATTTCTAAAAAGCTTTCTTTGCTTTGTCATTATGGGGTATTGTGTAAACTATTGAATCAATTTTAGGATACGGATGGAACGTAGAATATGGAAAAAGTCAAAATGGTCTGAATACTTTCTGGAGCCACATTCCATTAAACCATAGGCTACATGTCACTGTTATATGTATTAAATTACCATTGTAATTGCGCACACATTGATGTCTGCCACACACCTACCCCACTATGCTCTTGCTGATGACTGGGACAAATGGACAAGCCACCCTCTTACTGACATAAGGGCATATGTGACTGGCTTGTATGAATATGGGCATATGTGACTGGCTTGTATGACTATGGGCATAATGCTTGACGTGTCAATAGTATTTTAGTCCAAGTCGTGGTACTGAACGGTCATAGCGCGTTGACAGTGTATTTAGTTATTTAAAATATAAGCATTAAACGATTTAAGAAAATAGCTTTCAAACAAAAGGAAAATTCTTTGGTGGTAAAAAATGGAATGTTGGGTTTGACACTTACGTGTCACCACAGGTATATGGGTCAAGACACTGGGTGTCCAGTGTTACAGTTAAAGGCTGCCCTTCAGTGTCTGTTGTAAAGGACATGCTGCACAACACCTGGGATTTTAAACCAAATAACAGTATTAAAACAGAACTGAGAAATATTGGAGCATGGGCTTGTAATCAAGCTTCACATTGTCTACAAGACTGTCAGTAAAGTGGAAAAGCTGCAGGGGTGTTTGTGAGGGTAACCATGTGCTTACCGTTCTAGATATCTCACATTTCCAGCCCAGTCAAAAGCATGATTCGTTCTATTTCCACCCCGAAAATGACAACGCCCATTTAGTGTACGAGGCGTTTGTAGACTGAAATGTCAGTCCATTTGTCACCAGGAAGAACTGTTGATCAATTCCAAATCTGCCAACAGGTTGTTCCCCTCCCCACTGACCGTCCTGTGAAATCCTTACCTGATAAATTCAATTTTGCTAAGCTTTGTTTACCATTCACATGTAACAAATCACAGTATGTACTTAATTGTGAAATGCGTAGCAAAGAGCTGCATTGGACCTTTAAAGCATAGCACTAAACAGTAAGACTCGGCTCACCTCCGGTGGTGAACGGTGTTTTAGCCTACAGGTTTGTGTATGTCCTCTAGACAAAGGTACATGTCCAACTAAGTCTCCAGGGTGAGTAAAAGAGCAAAGCAGTTGTGAACTGAGATAAGTGTGCTGTATTGGTAGAGCATGACTTGTGACATTGATTAGGTGACCTGGATTGAGCCAGGGACAGAAACTGGAACATGAGGGGAGCCATACCCCTGGTTACTGTTAATGATGTTGTTTGAAAGAACCATGTCAGAATTTGTAGGATATTAACTGGGTAATGAACTCCCAGACAGGGAAGCATGCAAGAGTAACATGCTTTGAGCTGGTTGTTGAATAACTTAAATCACCAGACAGAAACCCACTACCACAGCAAATACTGACCACTTGTATGTAGTGCCAAATACCAAACACTTCAAATTCACACATCCACTCTTATGCAGTCAGTTAAGGAGTCTTTTGCCACTTTATTCTGATTTTGTTAAACAAAAGTGGTCCACATGGGACAATTCAAAATGCAAAATAAAGGCAAGCCACAAATGAAACAAGTTCAGACACAGGACAAACCGTTCCCTAAGGGAGAGGAATGGTAAAAAAACTAATCTCAATATTAGGGAATATTTTTGATTCTGGGGAGGGGAGAGATCAAGGGGAAGTAAGGAGAGGTTGATGCTTAGAGCTGCACGAGGGAACAAGGGAGGAAAGGCTCAAAGCTGGGTGAAGGGATGGTGTGAAGGAGGGGTGGGAGGGACGCTCAGAGCTCTCCGCAGTCAGCGATGGCGACCTTGGCGGAACACTTGCCGCTGCTGGAACCCTTCTTCTCCATGCTAGCGATGATGTTGAGGCCCTCGACCACCTTGCCAAACACAACGTGCTTGCCATTCAGCCTAAAGATGGAAAGAGGTAAGAGTCAGTGGGTACCATTGCTGAGGGGGTATGGCAGTGTTCTTCCTGAACTAGCAGACAAGATTCCTGAGGTTTAAGGCAAACAAAAGAGAATGTTTGTAGCCATAGGGCTGTGACAAATATGGACTTTGGGGTAACGATTGCCTGACAAAGGTAAATGTACAACCACTCAAAATAGACATTCTCTTGCCCTTCTCCCTGGCATGTTACCTAGTAGTGGGAACTACAGCAGGACCAGGGCTAATGTGTCAACTATAACATCCTGAAAATATAGTATAAACATTTCTTTAGTCTTCATTCATAATCACTGGTAACACCATTATAGAACTCCAATAACAGCCCTATTGCTTGGTGAAAACATTCAGGCCAATGGTGCACTTCCCTGAAGGACACTACAGTGTGCTGCCAGTGTGGAGGAAGTATCTTGCCAGTCAGTTTGATTGTTGGTGTTCGTCACCAGTCACTTCAGAGCATTAGGCTGTTTACACAGGCAGCCCAATTCTCAACCTCCTACCAATTGGTCGTTTGACCCATTCCTTTCAGATCTGATCATCAAAACAAGTGATAAAAAACCGAACCAATCTGCCTGTTTAGACAGCGCGAGTAGTGCACGCATGTATCAGAGGCACCATTGAAGGGGCTGAGGAGTTTTGGAAGGTTGGACTGCATCAGTTGTTGCCATTAGGCAGTGTCGTCACAACCACAAGGCTTGGAAGACCATCGTGAGAAACATCACTTGCAGAATGTAAAGGTGCATTAATTTCTACTGCATGTCAGTGTCAACTGCGTGTCCGCATGCCTCACCAGTCAGTGTTCGCAGTGCAGATAAAGAACTGGGACCCGTTGGTGTTAGGGCCAGCGTTGGCCATGGACAGACAGCCCATGCCTGTGTGCTTCAGGGTGAAGTTCTCGTCAGCAAACTTATTGCCGTAGATGGACTTGCCCCCAGTTCCATTGTGGTTGGTGAAGTCTCCGCCCTGAAGGTAAGGAAAGAAATTAATATTGTCACATGTCATGAAACACGCTCACTTACAAGCCCTTCCCCAACAACGCAGTTAAAAACACAATTTTGCACCAAAAAAAGGAAATCATAACATAAACATTGCCTAGCCTACATAATCTTGTATGTAGGCTAAGCAATCAGGACAGTCAGTGAGATCAGGGTCATTTTATTTGTATAACTCGCTTTTTTAACCATGCCACTGGAAAGGATCCTGTTTTCTAAAAAAATACTGGGAGTGTTGGAACTGCAGTGTTGCCATTTGGCAACGTCGTCATAACCACAAGGTTTGGAAGAACATCATGAGAAAAACATCAGCTGCAGAGAACCTGTGTAAATCAGTCAATTAAACATATGGTGGGTGGGAGTCCAGCACTGGGCCTGGTTGCAGCTGTCAGCTATGATCAGATCAGAGCCTGTATTCAGAAAGCGTCTCGGAATATACACGTTGATCTAGGTTCAGGTCATACCCCCCGCTCACCTGGCACATGAAACCGGGGATGATGCGATGGAAGCTGGAGCCCTTGTAGCCAAACCCCTTGTCCCCAGTGCACAGGACACGGAAGTTCTCTGGGGGAAAACAGGCAACGTCACGATCAGTGACTGCATAGCAGCTTAAAGGCATAAAGGCTGCATCAAGTCAAAATGCAGGGGTTCTCTGATCATTGAAATATCAAACTGAAAAGGTTGGTTTCAAGTACACTTCATTATATCTTTGAAACAGATTTGATGTAGAAGTCAATGCTTTTTGGGGTGATAAAGCGTCGCAGCTACATTAATTACTGAAAAGTAGAATCATTGAGTCAAACAGATTGGCCCATATGTTTGACATCACTAGAATATGGTCGCTAGCTAACCACATGTGCATCACAACCCCAGTCTGTCTATTGCAGAGGCAGCAAATAGGCCATCTCTGCAGGGCCTAATTCACAGGCTGTCAACCAGGCCACGAGGACTAACAATAGGCGGGGGCCCCACTCTGCCGAGGAAACACATTCACAGCACAACGGGCCACACAATGCTCCTGCTTACTTATCGGAAGCAGACCTGCCCCTTTGAATTTACATGCATCAGCAGTTCATTGTTTATCTGGGGGGGCATGACAGAGGCACCTTTGGAAGGGGCTGAGGAGCGTTGGGAAGATGACTGCATCAGTTGTTGCCATTAGGCAGTGTCGTCACCACCACAAGGCTTGGAAGACCATCGTGAGAAACATCATTTGCAGAGAATGTGTGAATTATTCAGGCAATTTCAATCATTGAAGCCGTCTTACCTGCAGTCTTGGGGACAACATCTGCAAAAAGCTGCAAGAAAAGATGGCTTTACATTAGCATACAATCAATGAGGAGCACAAACAGCATGCAGAGAAAGCCTTTGACACTGAACATGAGGGCAAGGCAGGGCTGGAAGGGAACGACTTAAAGCACTGACTACAGGAACCAAGGCAGACATGGGCAAGACCTTTGGTTCAAGGTGTCGTTTTCTAGATTCACTCCGTTAAGATCCACCAGAACGCCCATGTGAGAACAAGACTGGTGTTACGCCGAGGTGAAGCTACAGAAGCTAATTGCCAACCTATCATGTGACAGTCCGTTGCAACAGACTAGCAAACATCTTCAGGCAATGTCAGAATCAGAGCAGTGTGCACCATCTCATATTGCCTTATACAATACAACTGCTCACAATACATCAGCTAACCACTCACAGTAAAGGTTTGAATTATACTTTTCCTTATGGCACTAATCTAGGATCAGTTAACACATTTTGAATGCATTAGGAGGGATGGGAAGACAGTGTAACGGGCACCTAGACATCTATATTATATTCCTGACAAGTGTCAACATCTGAAGTGATAACAGCAACATACAGTCCCCTTCACAACATGCCTTTAATGCCAATGGGCAGCTACAGTGCTGGGAGGGCCTCTGTATGGAACACCATGCGCCAGCCTACACAGCAGCTCTCCTCCCTCCTAGCCCCAGACACACCCACATCTGGAGCCAGTACTTTTCCACTCAGGAACAAGTTCAACGCAGAAAAGGGAAGTCACCAGTTAACACAGCCACAAAGTCAATGGCTAAACCCCACCTATTTCTAATGCTTGATTTTTACAATCTAACCCCACTGCTGACCTTGTCCAATCTTACAATAGGACCAAAGTGCAAATGTTTGTTTTAATGAATCTATCATAGACCATTGACTGTGATAAGGCCAACCCACTCCACCGCTAGAGCTGACCAATGCTGAAGGACCAAGTGGCCAAGCACCATAAAGGCTTAACTAAGGGCAGTTGTGTCCCATGGCCAAATGATCCCGAATCTTATTGACCGAGCTTTACAGCCAACTTGTTAGTTTGCCAAGCACCAACAGGCAATGCCTGTTGCTGGCATCGGCATGGCCTCTGCGTCAAACAATGGAGTCTGCTACATGGACACGTGCTCCCTCCCACAGGATGACAAAGGTCTGGAGATCAAATTGTACAAAATGCAGAAGTAGCCCTACAAGAATCGCCACTAGTCACTTTTGCCGTTTGGAAGGTAATGTTGAATCTGATAAAGTAGGAATTGCATTTTATTCTCCTGGATTTCGTTGAGGCCTTGCGGGTGGACAAGCATGTCTTCATGTCCACGTGCTCCTGGAAGGGGCAACAACCGGTACACGCATGCAATCTGGTGCCAACGCTGCACCTACAACTTCAGTCAACGAAATATGGAGATTTCATTTCATAAATTGTAACGTAAAACGAGATCTCATTGTGAAATTAATGGGCACTAGGGATATGCAGGGGCCTTGGGAACCAGGGCCTTGTTTGAATGGAACACAATTATTGAACAGTCGCAATGACAATAGCAGCAATACTTTACCACATGGCCAGATGACTGAACATGTCTGGCATTTAGCAAAATACAGCTTACTTAATTAATAACGATGAATACCGATTGTTCTGGTGTGCTGCGGTTATACTGAGGGCGCATAGGCCACATACTCCTTGGGCCATTGCAAATATGGCTGGTAGACAGCATTAATATAATTCAGACGCATCAATCTAAATGTATTCACATTTTAACGATTGTACTTAATCAAAGCATGGGCTGTGGTGAATGCTTTTTGGTGCGTTTTGTTTCCTTCCAAACCTGCATCCCCTCCTTTTTCAAAATGGCATCTGGCGCGACGAAAAGGGGATGCTGAAAATGGCGACCGGCTAAAATTGCATGTGCGGTGACTAGCTAGCTACAGCACATTACCTAGCTAGTTATGTTAATCGAATCAACGTAATTACAACATTACGTTCACATGTCTAAGACTGCGGTAAACTGTGACTAAGTTGACGAAAGCGATGGACATATTTTACACCATCATGGCAAGTTTTTCAAACTCTGCTTCCGAAAGAAATGCGATTTAGTTAAGAGTACCGGTATGAAAATGCAACACATACCGCGTTAAAGGCCAGTCAACGCTAACAGCAAATAAACCACAATCAATTGACAGTTTAAAATGTAGGCAAATCAAGCGAGGTAAGTTAGTGTTCGTTAAGTACGAGAAGAGTTAAGCTTTCAATTAAGTTAAAGTTGAATTGTTCGTAAGGTAGCTAACTTGTTAGAGCACGTGGACCACGTCTGACAGCATCCCGAGTGCAGTCACCTACCAGGCAGCGAGTTAGAATAAACCGAACGAGAAATTAACAATTATTTTAAAAGTTCAGTTGAGCAGAAAGTTAATTGAGTCCAAAAAGCCGATCTGCTTTACTCCTTACCTCCATTTCAATCCTTCCGGCGGGGGTATCGCCGATAGTGATGTCGAAGTAAACTCTGGGGTTAGGCATGATTGGGATTAAACTTTATTTTTTTGTGAAACTACACGAGTGCAGACAGTAGATACAGGACGGTGCCGCAGCTGAATCGGAACGGAAATGCTGCCGTTTATACGAGATATATATGCGCACCAAGGGAAGCCCCCGGAGGCAATGAGAACCAATAAGAAGACTGGGGCTGCTGAGTGACATCGGATTTAACCAATTAAAGGTATTGCGGGTGAATAAATTAGAACAATGGTCACTTCCCCTGCACACCCGTTTGATCAGCAAGGTTTAGGGGACGGACTAGTGATTTAAATCTCGATTGGCCCATTGTGGTTCATACATATGACGATATCGCATTCTGCCCAATGCGCTGCCAGGGGAAATGTGGGTGTGTTCTGGTGGTGGCGCGTTGGTGGATTCCAGGGCGTCTCCCGCCGAATAAAATCGCCATTATGGCTCAAATATAAATGTGAGTTATCAATGGATCTGTATGGTGCAACGGGTCGGGAATGGCCTGTTTCTCTCGATCACCCCTGGACAAAGCGCTCACGGAATGTATGCGACATCATCACGAATGATTGTAATAAAATACAAAGCTTTTATGTTGCATTGTGAATAATCTTCTGATTGTCATATTTGAAAAAGTGCTGTGTGTGTGTGTGCCTGCGTGATGCCACAGCATGCGTTGGGGGCCACGCCTGAAATGTTGCGGATGAATCGATTGTATCGGGTTGCTGACTCGAGCCTGAGTTCTGCTGAACATGGAATGACATCAGGGTGTTTCCTGTAGCCTACCCTGCTACACCAGCTAGGGGGACCGAATACAGTAAATAGAAAACTAGGGAAACTTGATCATTCAGAAGTGACATTTTTTACTTAGAAAACGGATGGAAAATATGGAAATCATCTTTAGAAAAACTGGTGTGCAGTTAAATAGGACAATTCAACATTTCATTAATTGTATTATTAACTGACATTAGCCTCTAAGCATCATCATCTAGAGAATAATAAACCATTAAAAATTCTTACATAGCATGTGCTATTCATGTCTCATATAGTAACCATGGCCCATATTCACAAAGCATCTCAGGGTAGGAATGCTTATCTAGGATCTGGTCCATATAATTTTACTCATTATGATCAGAAAATGTGTGAATACAGGCCCCCATATGTCTTCTGACATTATGAATGACACATTTCCTAACTCATAGCCTCTGTTAGTTTAAACACATATAGGACAGATGTGCACAGCTTCACCAACACTTTAATTACTCTAATAACAACAATATTATCATGATTATAAAACAAAAATGAATTGGATACAGATGTTCTTAAACTAAACATTGCACATCCAACATCTGGTGCTCTAAACAGTTAGGCCTACAAACCAATGACAACCTCAGAGGGGTGGGAACAGACAGATAGTCCCCTCAGGCTAAGGACCCAGAGAGAGGAAGCATAAAGGCTGTTTAAACCTTGGAAATAGGTGGTTTTAAATGTGTGTTACTGGAGAGGAAGAGAGAGGGAGGAAGGAATGGAGGGAGAATACACATTCACTCCTTGACATATGGGAAACACATGGTGAGCATAATCTGTCCACCTGTCCTCTCTCCATCAATTCACAGGAGTTCACTTGAGATGCTTCGATCCATTCCCATGGTCTTGAAAGTGTGTGTATATTTGTGCATGTTTAAATGTCTCTGCAGTATAGTTATAAAAGAGAGACAGAGAGTTAGAAGGGAGGAGTGCCAGAGACAGATAGGGTGCGAGTGAAGGTGAGTTCCCCATGTCTGGCTTCTGACACCCCCTCTCAGGGAAAAACAAACAATTCAAACATCTAGTAGTTTCCTTATTTACCAACTGGCCTGATATGAGACACCTCTCTGTCTGAAAAATCCCTCCCATCTCCTTTTGTGTGCTGGCTTTGTATGACCTCATCTGTATAGAGCCATTAAGTTGTGTACTGTTGGCATTACCCAGGGCCCAGTTTCCTGATGGAACTTGGCTTAATGGTTTTATGCCTGGAGCAGACCAACTGCTTCATTGCATTTTGGTACACCAGAAGTACATTCATTTACAATGGAATGCTGCAGCACGTTTGTTCTGTGTTGTGCATACATTGGATGTATCCAACATGGGCATCAAATTGTATGTGTAGACTTAACAGTAGCAAAAGATGAATGAACTTTTGTTGCTCATATATCAAGTAACAATTGTGGATTACATAATGACTGTAGAATGTATTATGCAGCATTGATGCAACGGCAATGTTGGTCTGTTCCAGGCGTTAAATTATGCACATTTCCTACAACATCGAATAGGTAACGCGTTTCCCAAAACGCAACGTAGAGTGAACGGTCGCTCATTGGAGCACTTGTCGATACCGATAGGATCGAAAGAACGGGAGCGCTGCTCTCAGATCAGCTTTCTCCATCCAAATCTTACCTCAACATTATAATTATTTCACAATACTGACGACGGATAAGCTGCTAGAGAAATATTACCACCTACTGCTGCAAATATTGACGCAGCTTATTCTATTTGGCACATCATTAAGCACGTTAGGCTACACATGAACTATATTGACTAATTAGACAGTAGCCTAGCCTAAAAGTAGCAAAATAGAATTCGATTGAACATTAAATATATTTGAATATGACTATAATAGGTCTATAGCCTACTTTTTATTTGAATAGTCATCTTGGTTTTATTTGAAAAATGTTCATACGTTGCTTGTTTGTATCAATTGCAAAGACATTGGCAACTTAGTATTTGTAATCAACTTTGTACTGAAGTTTTCGGCGGTCATAGAGATGGATAAACCATGTGATTCTATGATTAGCGAGATCGGTGTAATAAAGTGACGCGGGAGGGTAAAATATTCTAAGCACTTAGCTGTTCTACTAGCGGTCGGAGGCAGGCGATAAATCAGGCCTATGAGCGTTTAAGTGCAATGTTAATAACGATGGTTTTGGGAAAAAGCTCAATAAATTTAACTATTCTCCTATGAAGGTTCTAACGATTAATTTAGCCTTCGATGCTTTTGGGAAACCGGGCCCTGGTGTAAACACTACATATCTTCATTTCAGCATTCATAACTCCCATTTAGAATGAACAACAACAACTCTTAGTTTTATTTATGACACTAAGTAATGTAATGTCATGTCAGAGATCCACTGTCTGTTTCTCGTTTATTGACAAGTTCCACAATCATAAATACACAATGGAAAGTCAACATAACACTTAATTTTTCTGGTTTCTAAAAAGGTCCTTTAAAAAGTTGAAAATCCTTCGGCTTGTGATTTTTTAAGAACATTACAGTTATAGTGGCTGGCCAGTGCAGGCAGTCCCAGTTTTCACTGGATTATTCTTTTTTCATTTATTTGATGGATCCAGAGTGCAAAGGGATGCTTTATAATGAGTCTAAAAACACTACAGTCTTGACAGAGTTTCCAGACAGAGAAAGTCATGTCTGTCTCTCACTACCCTCTGCACCTTCCTGTTGGTCTGGTCCACAGAGGGTAGGGATGGGCAGGCATGGGGTAGAAAAGCATGAATCCCTCTCTGTCCCGTCCCCTCCCCCCTCTCAATAGGATGAAGCTGTCCCTAAACGAGGAAGAAAGTGAGTCTTCAGTTGTTCTCGAACAGAGAGAGCAGGTCATCGTTGCTGTTGCTAGGTAGATCTGGAGGACCTAGGTAGGACAACAGCTCATCTGGATTGGTCAGCTCAGGGAGAAGCTGGAGAGGGGGAACAAAGAGAAAGAGAAGGGAGAGAATATGTTATTGTTGTTATTGTTGCTTTAACGTTTTCCTTCGCTTTTCATGCCAATAAAGCGTCTTGAATTAAAATAAATGGATTTTGAAAAAGCAGAGAGAAAGGGGTAGAGAGAGAAAGAGAGAGAGAAAGGTTTGTTTGTGGCACATGGATGTGGCAAAAAACAAGCTCTTTCCAAGAGTGAAGGTAGCTTCAGATAGCTTCAGTTCGACATGCCCAATATAACTCAATCTACAGTATCGCTGAACGAGCAGCTAGCTGGCTTTCTGTGTGGTTGCCTTACGGTTGTCTAACGGTTGTCTTATGGTTGTCTTACGGTTGTCGAAGTAGAATGATCTGTGGAAGTTCCTCCCCTGCAACCGGTTCACCCCGTCCCCAGTGAAAGAGGGAGGGTGGGGGTTAGTATAAAACCACCCACATGGGCCCAGATCCAATGTCCCACCAGCAATATCACTTAGGATGTATGCCCAATATAGGACTTGGTAATGGCATCGCATGCATCACATGTACACACTTAACTTAAACCTGCATGAATCATAACCACTTCCTCATTGGTGTTGCATTTTCAAACCAATGTGTACCTTACAGATTTGCAAAGTGGATGTTTTCTATCGCAGCGGTTGCCCATTCTCACAAGGAGAAAACTTGTTTTTGCCATATCTGTATCGGCTATCATTGTGTCTAGAAAATATCAGTTATCGTATCGGACACCATTTCCATATGGGTGTGACAGGGCTAAGGTGGTGACTTACGTCCAGGGTGTGATCCGCTCCCTCTCCTCCTCCCGCTCCACCCAGGCCGAACGAACCCTCCGTCTGCAGCCGGGCATTCTGGGTATTGGAGTTCCGCTGCTGCATCTGTCCGCCAACGCCGCCTCCGATACTCTGGTTACCGTGGACACCCTGCTGGTGCTGCTGCTGTTGTTGCTGCAGGGCATTATGGGAAGGGTCCATACGGCCAGAGTGGGACATCTGATGGAGAGCGAAAGAGAAGGGGAAGAGAGGGATAGGAAGGGAGAAAGAGAACATTGAGTTTCACATTGTATGATGTTATTTGGAGGTTACGTTCAGGGCAGGTGCGAAAGAATCCTTCACAACTTTTTCTCCACAGTCTTTGTGTGTGACAAGAGAGAGAGAGAGAGAAGTGAAGAGGAGGAATGGTGGATGCTTTGTGCCCTCTCTAAAATACTTTCTTGGACAGCTGAGCAGCTGTCTGTGACAGGCGTGAGCGCCTGCAGGTGTGTGTGTGTGTGTGTGTGTAAATGCTGTCTCCTCCAGGCCCAGTCAAAAGGCTCTTCACTGTACACACAAGCCAGAAGGGCATGACAGTCACTCTTAGAGAACTTAGATAAATACATCACTTTATATAAACGTGCGCACGCACACAAAGTAGCTTCACGCAAAACTAATGTAACATGGTCAATCAGCTGATGCCTTTATTCAAAGCCACTTACGGTGAACACACGATATTCACCCTACTCAGGATCCACCTAACTGCCGTTTCAAGCACCAACTGTACCATTGGAACCACAGCAAGACAGTGTTTGTGTGTCTCTGATTTACTACTCTACTGTGTCAAGGGTTGAATCTCAAATGGCACCCAATTCCCTATATAGTTCACTACTATTGACCAGGGCTGTAGGACTCTGTTCATATGTAGTGTACTATAGGGTATAGGGTGCCATTTGGGACGTACTCAATGTGTGTAATTGGAAGCACGAGATAGTCATCTGATATTGGACACATTCTCAGGAGATACTCCATTACCATACTACTGCTACTTTTAGTCACTGTCTGTCAGACACTTTAAGATGTCCAATATGTACATATTTAAAAGTATGCTATGCAATTATAATATATTAGAGAATTTAGTCCTAACAAGTGTGCATCGGATAAGGGCACATTCCATTGAAGTTAACGGCAGTATTACATATAGCATAATATTCAGTCCCAGTCAAAAGTTTGGACACCTACTCATTCAAGGGGTTTTCTTTATTTTTACTATTTTCTTCATTGTAGAATAATAGTGAAGACATCAAAACTATCAAATAACACATACGGATTCATGTAGTAACCAAAAAAAAAAAGTATTGAAGGAGTTCCCTCATAAGCTGAGCACTTGTTGGCTGCTTTTCCTTCACTCCATACTCTCTCATATATATATGAATGAACAAGTATTTGATAACCTGCAGAATTGGCAGTGTTTCCTACTTACAAAGCATGTAGAGGTCTGTAATTATCATAGGTACACTTCAACTGTGATAGACAGAATCTAAAACAAAAATACAGAAAATCACATTGTATGATTTTTAGTAATTAATTAGCATTTTATTGCATGACATAAGTATTTGATCACCTACCAACCAGTAAGAATTCCGTCTCTCACAGACCTGTTAGTTTTTCTTTAAGAAGCCCTCCTGTTCTCCACTCATTACCTGTATTAACTGCACCTGTTTGAACTCATTACCTGTATAAAAGACACATGTCCACACACTCAAACAGCCTCCAACCTCTCCACAATGGCCAAGACCAGAGAGCTGTGTAAGGACATCAGGGATAAAATTGTAGACCTGCACAAGGCTGGGATGGGCTACAAGACAATAGGCAAGCAGCTTGGTGAGAAGGCAACAACTGTTAGCGCAATTATTAGAAAATGGAAGAAGTTCAAGATGACGGTCAATCACACTCGGTCTGAGGCTCCATGCAAGATCTCACCTCGTGGGGCATCAATGTGCATGAGGAAGGTGAGAGATCAGCCCAGAACTACACGGCAGGACCTGGTCAATGACCTGAAGAGAACTGGGACCACAGTCTCAAAGAAAACCATTAGTAACATACTACGCCGTCATGGATTAAAATCCTGCAGCGCACGCAGTGTCCCCCTGCTCAAGCCAGCGCATGTCCAGGCCCGTCTGAAGTTTGTCAATGACCATCTGGATGATCCAGAGGAGGAATGGGAGAAGGTCATGTGGTCTGATGCAACGAAAATAGAGCTTTTTGGTCTGAACTCCACTCGCCGTGTTTGGAGGAAGAAGGATGAGTACAACCCCAAGAACACCATCCCAACCGTGAAGCATGGAGGTGGAAACATCATTCTTTGGGGATGCTTTTCTGCAAAGGGGACAGGACGACTGCACCGTATTGAGGGGAGGATGGATGGGGCCATGTATAGCGAGATCTTGGCCAACAACCTCCTTCCCTCAGTAAGAGCATTGAAGATGGGTCGTGGCTGGGTCTTCGAGCATGACAATGACCCGAAACACACAGCCAGGGCAACTAAAGAGTGGCTCCGTAAGAAGCATCAAGGTCCTGGAGTGGCCTAGCCAGTCTCCAGACCTGAACCCAATAGAAAATCTTTGGAGGGAGCTGAAAGTCTGTATTGCCCAGCGTCAGCCCCGAAACCTGAAGGATCTGGAGAAGGTCTGTATGGAGGAGTGGGCCAAAATTCCTGCTGCAGTGTGTGCAAACCTGGTCAAGAACTACAGGAAACGTATGATCTCTGTAATTGCAAACAAAGGTTTCTGTACCAAATATTAGGTTCTGCTTTTCTGATGTATCAAATACTTATGTCATGCAATAAAATGCAAATTAATTACTTAAATATCATACAATGTGATTTTCTGGATTTTTGTTTTAGATTCCTTCTCTCACAGTTAAAGTGTACCTATGATAAAAATTACAGACCTCTACATGCTTTGTAAGTAGGAAAACCTGCTAAATCGGCAGTGTATCAAATACTTGTTCTCCCCACTGTGTGTGTGTGGATATATATATATAAATAAAAGCACACATATACACGTATGTATGTGTGTGCTTGTGTGTGTGTGCGTGTGTGCGCGCATATATATATATACACATACATACACACACACATACACACAATTATAATAATAACAATAAGCAGCTCAGTGGCCAGTTCATTAGGTATACAACCCCGTTCACAACAATGGTTCGCTCCTACAGACAGTGAGTCACGTGGTGGCCACGGCTTGCTATATAAAGCAGGTAGACA